>NC_040041.1:16029218-16134032 GCF_003713205.1 Coffea eugenioides
CACTTGTAGTAATAGAAGTTTGAGTTTAATTAAAACTTCACATCACTTTGCTCATGTCAAGTTTCATAATGTAAGTCTGCATATTTTTTCTGGAGATAGTGATTCAATTCAATAGCAACAAGCAAATTTTCGGTTATTAAATGACCCATAATAAATGTTGATTGGCTTTGAGAAATAATAAATTGAAGAACTTCACACAAATTATTAGTTAGAATTTTAGACGCTAATTTATAGGAGACAGTACACAAGCTAATTGGAAGGAGTTAGGTTATACTTTAAGCTGAATTACACTTAGGAATGAGCACAGTATATGGGTAAGATTATAATCAATATGCAAATGAACAAAACCTTTGGCAACCTCTCAATTTTAAAAGGAAGGGACTTTCTATCTTTGTTGCTACTGTTATTTTCTTAAGTACAACCCATTTAAAGTCTATTCAATTCATTCAAAGCACTCTTGAAGAGTTTAATCTTAGATCCAACCTCTCGATTGATTTGGATAAATCACGCATCCTGTTCTTTCCAAATACTTCCTTTGAAACCGTGCTTTCCTTCTCCAATTGCTTGACAATCCAACCTATAGATGATTCAAGTACTTGCTTGGGGAATCCCATCGCTATTAAGAAATCCTCTGTGTAGGATCATGACTTCATTATAGAGAAAGTCAAGAACAAGTTTAAGAGATGGCAAGTTAAGCTAGTCTTTTTTTGTTGTCAGAAAGACAATCATCCAACAATCGAATTCTTGCAATTCCCTTCCATTATGCCCATTGTTTTCCTTTCCCCAAAGAAATTTGCAATGAGATTGGCAAAGAACAAAAATATTTTCTTTAGAGCTTTATAGAAGATAAAATAAATTCTTCTTATCAATTGGGAAAGAGTCAATAATCCTAATAGGCTTGGAGGACTCAGACTCATGTAATCTATTCTTAATAAGGCTGCTATGGTTAAAATGTATTAAAATATCACCCCAAAAAGGTGACAAACTTTGGGTGAAAGTCTTAGAACAAATTATATAGATGAAAATCTCTCTAACAAAAATATTAAGAAATAAATGAACAAATTTTTTACTATTTTGAGGAAGTATTTTTAGAAAGTTTGAACCAATGTTATAGCTCTCATCGATATATTTATTTTTTCTTTCTTTTTGTTAATATAATTTTAATACGAAACTAAATTAACTATAATAATCCATTTTTACATTAAGGCCCTGTTTGATAATCCAATTAACCACTTAATAATCTAATTTACCACTTAAATTTAATGGATTCAGATCTTAATATGTTCAGACGTGTTTGATAACTAAAAATAAAATATCTGAATTAATTAAGTGGCACTGAATTTTCTAGGCAGAGCTTGCCTTCAAAATTAAGTGATAAGTTAGTTACTTATAACTGAATGTGATATACACTCAAGTGTATTAGATTTAAATTCAATAATTTAATAGATTCAAACTTTAGATTTTAGATTTTAGTTTTATCAAACGTACCCTAAGTTTTTTTTTTTACTTACTATGGCATCACTTGATAGGTCAATAATCTTTTTTGATAGCTCATGTTATTATTTCTTTTCTTAACTTTTTTTTTTCATTTTCAGTCATTTAATCAATGATATGTGCATTTCTTCATTTAAATATAGTTTAAACTTACTTTTTGCTTTCTTTAATACTATTATGAGAAAACATTTTTAATGTTAGAAAAACGTGAATTCCTGCAGTACAAAATTTGAAGTAGGTCAAGTCTAGCATGAAAGTATAGAAAATCTTTTCAAATATGGATATGAGATTACGGTTGATTCCAAAGAAGAATTTTATGAATATATACGTGGTGCTTGCAATGGATAGTCCGCCGTTGTAGTAATCAAGCAAGAGAGCATATTAGGTAATTGAATCAGTGATTATAGCATCAAGATACTTTATATTAAGTCAAATTTTTGGAATAATCTATTCTATAGCACTCACTTTTCACCAAATCTGCAAGTTCTAGATTGGGTTTCAATTATATAATCATTTTGACAACAAAGGTTTAAATTTTTCACAAAAAGATGCTATTTGCTTAAATGATTTGTATAGAAGGCACAAGTTTTCCTTTACGACTAATAAATTATTTGCTGAATGATTATTTCATGATATCTTCTCTATTGATGTTGAGCTTGTGTACCTATTGTTGTACGGCAATATAGCAGGCATGAGCATATTTTATCTATTTATCATATGTTTCAATATTTTATATAGAATAGTAAGATATGCGTATGTGATCAGGGCATGAAAAGTACTCTGAACACGGTATACAAATGAAGTTATAAGTTGAAACTAATGGCTAATCCTTCATATTTGTTTGGCATCAATTTGGAGGACCTATCCCTTGACAATGCTGATGAATTGGCTTTCATTACTAGCATTTTATCTGTACCACCAATACTAGTACATTCCTAGACAAATTTGTAGAGATGGTGAACTCTTTGATCAACAATAGATCTGTGAATTTATAAATAGACATCGGGACATAATATTTGAGAACTTGCATATAGATGTTCCTACATTCTTATATCTTTGTACTTTGTTGATGGAAAGGAATTACTTACAAGAACACTCAACTCGAAACGTGGGAATTCATGTGTCAATGGCTATTGCATTAGTATGTCTTAGTTATGATGAATGACATTGGGTTCTCTGTAAGCACTTTTAGCATTTTCCAAAAACTATTGATCAACATGTGAGATGTTGTCTCATAGCACTAGAATGTTGTGGATAGGATATAATCAAGCTGAGAAATTTCAGCCAAACTCATTCACAAATTCTGAATAGTGCAAAATTTTACTCTTGATCAAAGGTTATTCATTTATTTGAAAAAGTACAAAATTAGTTTAATTAATCAACAGTTATACTTGTCTTATTGGTATAGAACTATGTTAGGGGTAATGTACGGGACTTATATGTTGGCCTGATCCCAAACATAGTTACAAGATAAATTTTGAAATAGGAAAAGAGATTTATCTTTAAAAAAATACTATATATATGTGACCATGATATGAGATTTGTGCTTATCCGATATGATTAAGAAAGTTTTGCATATGAGGCATGGGACCTGCAAGATACTTTGTTTGCTCCACAATCTATATTTCCTATGCTACCGAAGGGTATGTATCTAATTTACTACTTGTCTGAACTATAATTTTATTTTAAAGTTGAAAGTAGGTGTATAATATTTGTATAGATAAGTATTATATGGTAAACTAAACATATAATAATATTTCCAATTTCATGACACTGTATAGGGCTGCTGGTGGGAGATATGGAAGAACGTAGAGTTAAAGGCCTTTTCAATCATTATCATTTTTCACTTAGAAATGTGATTGAACAAAGTTTTGGTGTGTTAAAAATATTTTTCAATACTGACTCGCCCAATGCAGAATTATCTCAAAATAATTATATTATCATCGTTTATTATGCTCTCCATAATTATATGAGGGACAAATACTGAATGACGAATATTTCATGAACTAGGCTACTATTGAGGCAATAGAAGTGAACTCAACAACCAAGTTGCAAAGCCACAATCATTTGATATGTCACAGATAGTCATTGATAGTTGGAATGACATGCGTCAAGTAATTGCCAATCATATGTTGGAATACCAACATTACTAGCTAAGATTAACTTGTATTTTGGTTTTTGCATTATTGAGAAAAATTTTCACCACTAAAAAATGGTTATATGACAATGAAATAAGTCTTTTATTTGTTAGTTGGTTAGTGGTGCTTTCTTTTTCGTCAAGAACTAGTATACATGCTCCTCACATGTACTGATCCTATCTAAGGTGTATTATATATCTATTATTTGCATGTCATGGTAGTAGTTGTTGGCAATGTTTTTAGAACCTTATCGGACCGATCGATTTGACTGATTGAATCGAGAATCGGTCATAGCAACGGTCCTCTCTAGTACAAAAGCAGGGCATTACTAAAAACTTCTAAAACCAGGCAAACTACGTGAATCATTAAAAAATCATTTGAAATCATAAACTAACGGTTTTTCAAATCTTTTAACATTTCACTTAAGTGAAAAATCTTTTAAAAAAAGCCTATCTCAACACAAATATATAAACATAGCTCAAAATAGCCGTCGCTCTCCTCTGTTTTCTTTCTTGGCAACATTGGCATTGTTTCTACTTTCAAAACTCAAAGGCTGATAATCTCTGTTTTCTTCCTAATAAGCTAGCTGGCATTTCAACATCTTGAAGCAAAGATCATTTGCAGGGGAAAAAGTGAGATTAGCTCGTTTTGTTTTTTTCTCTTTTTTATTTTACTTCCTAATTTTGTTTAATTGATTCAAAGGCTCCATGACAACCTAACTATCCAAAACAAGATTTTGCTTTAAGACTCCAATCCATTAGGCTAACATTTTTAGTTGATTAATTGGCTTTCATCTTGGTGAGTTAAAATTTTTCCCGTCCAAGACTTTTTTCTTTATGTTTCATTTTGTAAAGCTAATTGATGTTTTGCTATTCTTTTTTTTTTGTCATAATTGATGTTTAAAGCTAAATGATGATGAGCTATTCTTTTTGTAAAGTCAATTAATATGTCATTATTTTTTTTGTAAAGTTTGATGTTCAATAGTTTTTTTCTAGTTTTCATCTTTTTTTTTTGTAATTGATGTTGAACTTTTGTTTGATATTACTATTATTAGTTCTTTAAACTATTTAGTTAAGGTTTACAAATAAGAACCAGCTAATCATTTGTTTCATTAGCCTTCAGTTTTAGCATATCAACTTCTTTTGAGATAGTGGATAGCATTGACTTCAAAACCTTCACAATTAATAGCGTAAGAGGCCCTAATTCCACTAAAACTTTACCTAATTACCTTGGCTAAGAAATAGTTAATGCATTCTTAGATGACTCAGATGAGGGAAATTACATATATGATAATGGTCCTTATCTAGCCTCATCTTACATAAAAGTTTAGGTATAACAGTCATTTCAATGGTTTTCCACTATATAAGTGTACAAATTCCCTTTTTTTGTATGAAAGATTACAAGTTTTCATTTCTTACTCATATTTCAGTATTCCATTTTGCTAACAACTTAAAGACATAAAAGTGTAGTACTCTTTGTGTTTCCCAACTTCTGTTGTAATTGAGATGATTTCTCTGTACAGCTGTATATGCAATTTTAAAGATGGTACACAATTTAAAGAACTAAAAATATTTATACATGTTGATTTTAGATTTACAATTCTTAGTAGTTTAACAGTGAATTTATTTAACTAGTCCTCTATCAACAAGAGATTTACTTAGTAACTAGTTAAAATTTTCAAGTTTATTTAGTAACTAGTTAAAAACTTCAGTTTTTTTTCTTTTTATCTTAGTACTTTTTAGCTAGCAATTGGTAGTTTATCTATGAAGGTTACTTGAGCCCTTTAAACCAATATTCTCTAATATAAGATTTTTCAAAATAAACTAATTGTTAAGAAATAAAAAAGAACCATGTCCTAATGGCACCTGGAATTGACGAAATAAAAAAAAATAAATATGATTATCCCCATGCAAGACCCATGTTCCTATTAACACTTCTAAGGTTTGAGGGCTTTAGATGATAGAATGTTATATATGCATTAAATTTAAATTTATTTTTTGGGACTTTTAATGCATCAAGTGTTGCTGAAATTTTTTTAAAATTTTCTTATCAGTGCACTATATTGCAATAATGAACCAATTATGTCTAAATTAATTGTGTTAAGGATAATGGATACTACTACTGATACTTGTGGCAATTCACAATCTTCGACTATGGGAGCCATTAATAGTGAAACATCAGCAAGTAAAAGTCACATGCAAAAGTCAGATATAGCATAGAATCACCGTTCAAAGGGTGTGAATAAGGAAGAAAAGTTCTGACATGTGGATATTATTTTAAAATAATTACTTTGGTAGCATTAATCGTATAAAATAGCATTTGGCAGGAGAATAAGGCAGTATTGTTTCGTCTCCAAAGGTTGACTTGGCGGTTAGACATGTAATTTTATCATCAATGAAAAAGAAAGAATAGAGATCTAAAGAAAAGAAAGGAGACTTTGGGATAGAAAATTCATTTGGTTAAAATATGCATGCATTTGATGGTGATGAAGTGCAAGAAATTCCTTGTTCTCCGGTCAATGAGATAGGTGCATATACTAAAGGAAATAGAAAAGCAATTGCCCCAGTTGGTAAACATGCTTTCTTTAAAGGGGGCATGATACTTTTCAACCAACCATCAAGGCTTGTTTGCAAAGTAAAAAAAATACGGACATGACTATTGTTCTTTGGTTTTATGATGCTTGCATTCCCATAAATGCTGTTAACTCTCCATTTTTTAAAAAATTATTGATCAAATAGCATCAATGGGTCACGGGTTTAAAGATTAATCATATTATTATTTGAGAGTTAATTTGTTGTGAAATGTTAAGATAGATTATTTCATTTTGAAGTGTTTGGAGAAAAACAAGTTGCACTGTAATAGATGATGGATGGAAACATACAAAACAAAGGTCATTGATAAATTTTTTGATTTACTATCCGAAGGGCATTTCTTTTCTTAAATCTGTTGATGCATCTGACATTGTAACAAATGGAGAAAACTTGTGTAATTCATTTGCTGAAATTGTTGAGATGGTTGTTCAAATAATGTGGTGCATTTAGTTACTGATAATGCCAGTAACTCTAAGGCTGTTGGAGCTTTGCTAAATGAAAGATATTCAAATATTGATTGGTCATCATTAAGCTTCTTCAAAATCTCTAGCGGTAGGTTAGTTAGAAAGTGTCCTCCCGATCTGTATTTAAAGTTAATGATGAAAGTTCCAAGGGTATTTTTTAAAATTACAAGAGCAAATATCATGGTCTACAACAACCAATCAGAAATATTTGAAAGATTTTTATATGATGGGGAATGTTGGTGTGTATTGATTCAAAAGAAAAGAGTTTTATGTTCCATTTTTAAATCATCAAACAAAGATGATATTGATAAGGTGGCTAATCTAACAATGGATGATTTGCGTGGAACTAATTTTTTACTTCAAATTTATAGTACTGTAAAAAGATAAGGTTGATTGTACCTTCGGTGGGTATTTTTGGAATCAGCATCATGCCTCACATGATGTAAAAGGTTTATTTTGAAGGAGGTGTCTGAAATGATAAGTGGTAGGTTGGTCAGAAAGTGTCCTCCCGATCTATTAAAAGTTAACGATGGAAGTTTCAAGAATATTTTTTGAAATTACAAGAATAAATATTATGGTCTAAAACAACGAATCAAAAATATTTGAAAAATTTTTACATGATAGGGAATGTTGGCGTGTATCGATTCAAAAGAAAAGAGTTTCATGTTCCGTTTTTGAAATATTAAACAAATATGACTTTGATAAGGTGGCTAATTTAACAATAGATGATTTGCGTGGAGCCAATTTTTTACTTCAAATTTATGATACTGTAAAAAGATAAGGTTGACTGTACTTTCAATGGATATTTTCGGAATCAACATCATGTCTCACATGATGTAAATGGTTTGTTTTGAAGGAGGCATCTGAGGTGATAAGGGGTATCACATCGTGCTTTCGAGAACTTGTCAAGGTGAAAATTTACCACGGTGATACAACATGTAACAAAATTTTTGTGGTTAAGGAAAAAGTGAAATTATTGTTGGCTAAATTTGATTACAGAAACATGGATAAAAAAGAGTGAAAAAGCCATAGATTACTTGATACGAGTTGTCTGCATCAAATGTTCAACAACACACTACTATGACTTCCTCCTAGACTTTTAGTTGCGGAATATAAGCCATTTTGTAATGTGAAAGATTTACTGCATCCAAAACTCTATTATCATCCTTTCCTCTTGATGCATGAAGAGTGTCAAGAAATTTTCATACATGTTTGTTCAAGGATGAGAGATAGGCTAAAGTATTCAAAAATCTAACAATGGGTGATATGCGTAGAACTAATTTTTTACTTCAAATTTATAGTACTATAAAAAGATAAGGTTAATTGTACCTTCGATGGGTATTTCTGGAATCGGCATCATGCCTCACATGATGTAGATGATTTATTTTGAAGGAGGTGTCTGAGATGATAAGCAGTAGGTTGGTTAGAAAGTGTCTTCCTGATCTATATTTGAAATTAACGATGGAAGTTTCAAGGATATTTTTTGAAATTACAAGAGAAAATATTATGGTCTACAACAACCAATCAAAAGTATTTGAAAAATTTTTACATGATGGGAAATATTGGTGTGTATTGATTCAAAAGAAAAGAGTTTCATGTTCCATTTTTGAAATATCGAACAAATATGACTTTGATAAGGTGGCTAATTTAACAATGAGTGATTTGGAATGAGCTAATTTTTTATTTCAAATTTATGGTACTATAAAAAGATAAGGTTGACTGTACTTTCGATGGATATTTGTAGAATCAGTATCATGCCTCACATGATGTTTTGAAGGAGACGTTTGAGGTGATAAGGGGTATCATATCGTGTTTTCGAGAACTTGTCAAGGTGAAAATTTACCACGGTGATGTAATAGGTAACAAAATTTTTGTGATTGGGGGAAAAGTGAAATTATTGTTGGCTAAATTTGATTACACAAACATGGATAAAAAAGAGTGAAAAAGCCATAGATTACTTCATACGAGCTGTCTGCATCAAATGTTCAACAACACACTACTACGACCTCCTCATAGACTTTTAGCTACGGAGTATAAGATATTTTGTAATGTGAAAGATTTACTGCACCCAAAACTCTATTATCATCCTTTCCTCTTGATGCATGAAGAGTGTCAGGAAATTTTCATAGGTGTTTGTTCAAGGATGGCAGATAGACTAAAGTATTAAAAAATCTAATAATGGGTGATTTGCGTGAAACTAATTTTTTGCTTCAAATTTATAGTACTGTAAAAAGATAAGGTTGATCGTACCTTCGGTGGATATTTCTGAAATCAGCATCATGCCTCAAATGATGTAAAGGATTTATTTTGAAGGAGGTGTCTGGAATGATAAGGAGTAGGTTGGTTAGAAAGTATTCTCCCAATCTGTATTTGAAGTTAACGATGGAAGTTTCAAAGATATTTTTTGAAATTATAAGAGAAAATATTATGGTCTACAACAACCAATAAAAAAAATTTTAAAAATTTTTACATGATGGGAAATGTTGGTTTGTATTGATTCAAAAGAAAAGAGTTTCATGTTCCATTTTTGAAATATCAAATAAATATGACTTTGATAAGGTGGCTAAATTAACAATGGATGATTTGCGTGGAACTAATTTTTTACTTCAAATTTATGGTACTGTAAAAAAATAAGGTTAACTGTACTTTCGGTGGATATTTCTGGAATCAGCATCATGCCTCACATGATGTAAAGATTTTATTTTGAAGGAGGCGTTTGAGGTGATAAGGGGTATCATATCGTGCTTTTGAGAACTTGTCAATGTGAAAATTTACCACGATGATGTAATAGGTAACAAAATTTTTGTGGTTGGGGAAAAAGTGAAATTATTGTTGGCTAAATTTGATTACAGAAACATGGATAAAAAAGAGTGGAAAGCCATAGATTACTTGATACGAGCTATCTGCATCAAATGTTCGATAACAGACTACTACAACCTCCTCCTAGACTTTTAACTGCAAAATATATGCTATTTTGTAATGTGAAAGATTTACTACACCAAAAACTCTATTATCATCATTTCCTCTTGATGCATGAAGAGTGTCAGAAAATTTTTATACGTGTTTGTTCAAGGATGAGAGATAGACTAAAGCATTCAAAAATCTAACAATGGATGATTTGCGTGGGACTAATTTTTTACTTCAAATTTATAGTACTGTAAAAAGATAAGGCTAATTGTACCTTCGGTGGGTATTTCTGAAATCAGTATCATGCCTCACATGATATAAAGGGTTTGGTTTGAAGAAGGTGTCTGAGATGATAACGGGTAGGTTAGTGAGAAAGTGTCCTCCCGATCTGTATTTAAAGTTACCGATAAAAGTTTCAAGTATATTTTTTGAAATTACATGAACAAATATTGTAGTCTAAAACAACCAATCAAAAATATTTGAAAATTTTTTACATGATGGGGAATGTTAGTGTGTATTGATTCAAAAGAAAAGAGTGTCATGTTTCGTTTTTGAAATATCAAACAAATATGACTTTGCTAAGGTGACTAATTTAACAATGGGTGATTTGCGTGGAGTTAATTTTTTACTTCAAATTTATGATACTGTAAAAAGATAAGATTGACTGTACTTTCGTTGGGTATTTCTGGAATCAGCATCATTCCTCACATGATGTAAAGCTTTTGTTTTGAAAAAGGTGTCTGAGATGATAAGGGGTATCATATCGTGCTTTCGAGAACTTGTCAAGTTGAAAATTTATCACGGTGATGTAATCGGTAACAAAATTTTGTGGTTAGGGGAAAAGTGAAATTATTGTTGGCTAAATTTGATTACAGAAATGTGGATAAAAAAGAGTGAAAAAGTCATAGATTACTTGATATAAACTTTCTCATCAAATGTTCAACAACACACTACTACGATCTCCTCCTAGACTTTTGGCTGCGGAGTATAAGCCATTTTGTAATGTGAAAGATTTACTGCACTCAAAACTCTATTATCATCCTTTCCTGTTGATGCGTGAAGAGTGTCAGGAAACTTTCATATGTGTTTGTCCAAGGATGAGAGATAGACTAAAACATTCAAAAATCAATATTGGACATTGAACACGTAGAATCCGACAAGCTAACCAATCTATTTGTATTATTGTGCTTAATTATCCTGCCATTGAGCGGCAAAGAAAAGTGACGAAACTACAAAACTAACTAAGTTTGGCAAGTCCACCACCAGTGATTGACGCACAGGACTACAACAATGACTTTTGTCCTATATAGATTTTTTAAAAAATTTTGGTGCTCATATTGAAAATCCTGACACACTCAATAATTATTGACAGCTAATAAGAAACTTTAATTCAAATTTATCATTTTGCCTGAAAGAGATATAGCTTTGGCAAGTAATTTAGAGGGTAATTATCTGATGAGAATTTACAACAATGCTATTTTTAAAGATTTAAAGTTTTGAACCTGACTTAAAAGTTATATTTTATGAATCCTACTCTTGCATTCTAGCAAGTTAAGCTCTTTCATGTCTTCTGCGAGACAAATAGATGGGTTAGCTAAGTTATGGACAAATTGGATTCAAATTTTATAATTTTTGAAAAATTGTCCTTGCTATATATTTTTGCACTAGATGAAGACTTGAGAGAAGGAATTTGTTTTCCTCATACTACCGAATGCTAAAGTAATCTAGAAATATCATTGATCTTCATTCCCTATTTGCTTGTTTTTAGTTAGTTTTTTGAGGATGTCATATCAGCAACTGCTAAATCGATTGATGTAATTGTGTCAATTGAGCTGTAAACATCTGAACTTGGCATAGGGTAAATGAATGTAATGTAATTGTCCTTTTTACTTTTTTTCAAAAAAAAATAATTTATTAGTCACTATGTATTGCACACTATATCAATTTAATTTTGAAAGATATTAGTGAAATGAGCGATGTAAAAGTTCTAGTGTCTTTTGCTTCAATAGTGAATTTTTTTTTTATCTATAATCGCTAGTTCATATTGAATTGATTAAGAAAGACTGTAAGGTGAGAAAAAATTATCCGTCCAGGTGAAACTCGATTTGCAACTACATTTATTGCATTGAAAAGTTTGCATGATCATAAGGATAGTTTCCAATCTTTGTCTACAAGTGGAACAAAAAATTTTTGAGAATTGAAAATGGGAAAGAGGTGAAGCAAATTATTTTGGATGAAAGATTTTGGAATAATTATTTGATTATGGTGTGAATAATTGGTCCACTTACTCATTTATTACTTATTTGTGGCGTTGATGAAAGGCTTTCATTAGGTCATGTTTATAAAAATATGTTTAGAGCAATAAATGACATCAAAAATCTGTTTAAAGATAAATATTTGTTATACAAGCCTTATATTAATATCATCAATGATAGATGGGATAGGGTGTTGAGCAAAAAAATTTACATGCTGCGATTTATTATTTGAATCCTACTTTTCAGTATGATAATACTACATTTTTCACACATCCAAAGATTATAAATGGGTTGTTAGATTATATTGAAACAAAAGTGAATTAGTATGATTTTGCAAAATTATCACAAGAGATTGGAATATATCGAAAACGGCAAGGAAGTTTTGGACGAAAACTTGCTATTTTTACTTGCAAGTCGGATTGTCCAGGTAATTTATATTTTTTCCAACATTTATAATTTATGAATTTATTCTTTATGTTATCTAATATTTTAATGTGATAATGATAGAGAATTGGTGGAAGTTAGACTATATGATTGTAATGCTCCAAATTTGCAAAAGTTTGCAATTAGAATTTTAAGTCAGACAGTTTCTTCTTCTAGATGTGAACACAATTGGAGTATTTTTGAGCTCATTCACATTGAAAAAGGAATAGATTGGAGCATCAAAGACTCAATGATCTTGTTTATGTGTACTAAAATTTGCGCTTGCAATATTAGTATAATTAGTTTCTCTTTGTATTTGATTTTTTTTAATGTACTATTAAATTTATAACAAGTGTATTATTTTATAGGAACGATCAACAAAAGAGATTTTATGATCCCATTAATTATGAATTTGTAGACAAAATGAAATTTTGGGTCGTAAGAGAAAAAAATGGTAATTTTGATTATGATGAATTAGAGAAAAAACTTGAAGAATTCCTAATGATGATTTCCAATCTCAAGGTTGGTTTGACAGGTGTCGAGTCTGTATAATAATAAATATCTAACAGATATTCTAAAAAGGAAAAAGATAAAATAAAGTAGTTTCCTAATATGAACAAAATAGCCAAAGATTAATCATCTGGAGAAAAGAATTTGATCTCAGCAACTTTTGATTTGGAGTTGGAAACTACTATACTGTGAAAATCACGAACATCCCGATGTTTTACTGCATATAAATCTTTCAAAAAATTACCTATTTAACTACTTCTTGTACCACGCTCCTGTAATTAACACAAGTTACCAAATATAAGTAATATCCACCAACTAATGCAATATTTGGTCAGAATTAAGGAAAAATATTCATAAATTTACTAACAAAATGTACCTTATCATGGTTCTAAATTAAAATACATAATTTTTACTTGTAACATGAGATGCTAAAAGTGTAAAATTGAGTTTTAAATTTTTCTGTAAGTATTGATTAGTACACATTTGTTGTATGATTTATTTATTCAGATGATGAAAATGAAATTGAGAAAGATATTGATTTGGAAGCATTTCAACGCAAATGCCTTTTGGATGGCGGTGATGATAATGATTGGTGATAGAAACATTTTAATATTTAACTGGGAATGATTAGTAGCATTTAAATTTTTAGATGTTTAGTTGTATTCTATTCTCTTTGAAGTTTTTTTTTTTAATTAGTTAATTTTTTTTATTTGAGTTTGATGAAATTTGACTTGTATCTTTGTTTTGAGTTTTTGACTATGTTAGGTTAAATTGAAGAAATTGTTAAGGTATTGATATTCACATATATGATGTTACCTTGTGATGACAATAAAGGAAGTTTGTTATAGGCGGTTGACGAATTATATAACTTCATTTCCTTTTCTCTCAATCTAATTTTCTTGCCAGATAGTTCTTGCTTCTCAATTCATCAACTCTTAATCAAGAACCAAGTCCGGGTCCTTCTTCCTCAAAATTTTCTACTTAGAACCCTAATTCATCAGAATGGAAGGAAAGAACAAGATACATGAAGCACAGAAATTACTCCGTGGCTGCGATTCGCTGCCATTTGATGAACTCATCTCACAATTCACGTCCAAAGTCCAGCCTTCTAACATCATCGGCTACTGCGACAACATAGAGATTCATCTCACCAAGGCAAGTTTTCTTTGTTTCTAATCTCTCTCTCAATTAGGTTTATTCTTTTTATTTTTTCCTTGTTCGATAAGAGCCTGAAAAATCTGGTAATTGGTCTGTCCTTCCGTGTTATTGATTAAGTTTTTTGTAAGAAAAATTGAGAGTGGCAGTGTAATAAGCTTTGTAGTTGGGATAAAGGAATTTAGTTTTAATGATTTTAATGAAGAGTTAGTCCGAAAGGATTTATTTAGAAAAAAAAATAAAGGAAGTTTGTTAGTGAAAGTTTGAAACTATTGGTCTTGAGATTGTCGTTGTACTTCAATTGTTAGAGTTGCTCTGACTTTTTTATGAACCTTCTTAAGATTGTGACATGTACTTTAATTAATCTTATTTATGTTTGGCACAAGTATTCATAAATATCTTGTCCTAAAAGATGATGTCTTTAATATGAGAAAATATTACCAGTGGCATTCTGCTAACATATGTTCCCTGTAAAAAAAAAAAAAAAAAAAAGAGAGAGAATCATTTTTACCTACTGGTTGAACCAGTTGTATCGTTAACAGTTCCCCTTACGGTTCATTGGCTGGTCTAAGTTTAAAAACATTAGTTGTTGGTTATCTATTTTTATTCCTTTCTTTATTAATTGCAATGTCTTTCAATGGTAATCTAGTTGTCAATCTATGTATCATGGTAGTTATTGGTTATCTATTTTGATCCCTTTTTTTATTAATTGCCATGTCTTTCAATGGTAATCTAGTTGTCAATTATCTTCAAATCATAGGATTGTATGGTAGGGGAGCAAAAAGTTTACTTTTTTATTTCAATATTCCAATAGATAAATTAGAATGAACTTTCAAGTGATTTCTTTTGGTTTGATGTCAAAATGTGCAAGATATATATGCTAATGATTGGGGTGCAAATTGTCCAAATACTTGTACTTAATAATATCCAAGAAGTGATTTTTCCAAAAAAAAAAAAAGGTCAATCCAAGCAAAAGTTTTTTAGAAATAACAAATTTTGATATACAACAATCCATACGATAGGTCTTGTTTTTTAAATACATCAGCATTAAAATTTTTAAAAATTCACTCCAAAAGCACCTAATCCATATGTGTAACTTTTCTCTGACTTTGTAGAGAAAGCAACTTATGACTTTTCTCTTTATATTTTGCTGTTTTATTTTCATTTTTTGACTCAGAAGGTAATGCTATTATCCTTACTCAAATTTTAAAGTTTTCTAAAATGTCATTAGCTTTTTTATGTATTTTATATGGGTAGTTGAAAAGTACAAATATTTTCAAAATATTTTTTGATTGTACAAAATGAGGAACTTTTTGAATTACTTATATACGTATATTATATAAGTATTTACTAATTAAGATTGTATCTTGAACTACGCACAACCTAGGTAGGATTAATATGTTTTATGTCCATATTGTACCACTTAAATATCCAATAAATTTTACTTTACTTTTTAATTTTTATAAACTCTTTTTTATTAATTTATAATTCTCCTACTTTTCTTTATATTTTCATATCCTTTTTAACTTTGTAAATTTTCTTTTTGTACTTCTCTTTATTCATCTTGCATGCAACAAAAATTTTAAACAAACATTTGTGTCTAAGTTTATTCATGGTGATATTTTGTCCCGTTGAACCCAAAAGATTCACATAGATGTTGATTTAATAGGCTAATTTAAAAGACATCATGCTAGAAAATAGAAAGGAGAATAGCAATTAGATTTGGATGTCATTTGGGTTTTGGTAAACCCAAGTTTGACTCACGAAAAAACTTGAACATTCGATTTTTTAGGCTTTAGACTCACATTTGGGCCTAATACTCAACTCATAAATATATTGGGATTTCGAACCTATTTTGTGCTTACCCAAATCTCACAATTGATACATAGTCATTTATCTATTATAAAATATTTTTATAAAGTTAGATGCTAATTATAAATTAAACTCACTGTGATATATAATTATCAAATTATGCACATTAATTTATACAAATAATGAAATATTGATATAAATTTATTCGGGCTAGGCTTCACTCATGTTGAGCGCAGTGAAACTCAGACTTGGCTGATAATTAAATCAATCTCTAACATGTCCAACCTTAACTAGACCCAATATTACACAAGAGTCGGTCCCATAATTTTCAAGTCAAATCTGGAGAAGTAGTCTCTTTTTTTTCCTTTTTTTTGGTAAAATAGAAAGTAACTTAATTTTTAAATAATAAACTCTTAGATGTTTGGAATTGTTTTTGGGATTTGAAATGTGAAAATAATAAAAAAATATTTCAGCTAAAGAAAGAAAATAAGAGTAACAGTAGATCTCATCATTGCCTAATAAAATTCACATTCTAGCAGGAAATCATACTCTACGAGTGAGAAAACTCCACTCAAACTTATAAAAATTCAATCACTCTTCTTCGAGTTTTTAAGGAATGTAAAAATTTCATGAATACTTCTTGCGAACTGCAGCTTGTATTAAAACTTTGATGTTTTATGATATTGATCAATCTTCAATTGACAATACAAATACAAATGTATTTCTGTTGGAAATGAGATTTGTGTCAAAACCAATATCTAGGAGGTTGAGAACATGATTCACTAAATCTAAGTTATGTTTATCATAATAATTTAAGATTGGAGCAACCAATTAAAGCTGTCGAACCCTTTAAAAGCAAATGGAACTCGTGATTTCTACCATAAAGTGTTTAGAATTCTTAATTGGAACGGTTTCTTCTCCAGGCATCATGCACAATTATTATAGACATTATATAAATTAAGCTAATTTTACTATTTTTCTCCTCATCTAGAAGTAAATCATAACCCGTGTCTTCCTAATCCCACTTATTAGGAAAAATTGTATTTGTGGGTCATTTTCAACCACTTGTACTGCAGTAAATTGAAGCATGGCATAATTTTGAAGGAATATCATAAGAGGCAGGAAGATTGGAGTCCTTTTGTAACTACCATTGGGTAGTGATTCCTTTCTTTTCTGCCAGTTCAAATAAGTCCCACAAGAAGAGAAGAATATTATAGAAGTAAATAAGTTTTTTTTGTTGCACTCCAAGTTCTTGAAAAAGATATCTATTCTAGTATGTGTTTGGTGAAACATATTAACTGTTTAGTGACTGACGAGGCTCATTGTGCGAAAGGCAACTCTTGCTATTATTGTTGCGGTTCGTTAGAAGGGTTAAAATGGAAGGAGACAAAGACTCCTTTATATGATGTGAATTTTTGGAGATAGACAAAATTTCCAGAAAGCGCAATCATCAATGTCCACTAATGGTGATAATCAAAAGTTAGATTTGACCTTCATTCATCAGGCATCCAACTTTTTGGAAGAAGATGACAATGACCATTTAACCTCTTGTTACGATCGAATGAATAATATATTCTTGTTGGTAGGCCAATGTCATATTCCATCCTTACTCCGTGAGGACAAACAAAATCACAACGAAAAAGTGGTTGTCATTAAAGAAATGAAAAGCCACAAATTACATGGTTCAACAAGTTAATTACTGACTTGGCTATCAAAACAAGAGTGCCGACGATAATTAAAAAGTTGTTCATCCTTGCTTTATTGAGTTTGTCATAAAATTTATAACTCTACCAGTAAATATCAATAATCAAGGCCTAGGTAGGTGATAGGTCTTGTGTTCTTTTGATGGTGGATAATGAAACTAATAAATTGATTATGTTAAAGGGTGTTATGTTATCAAAATGGATGAAATCTCCACAAAGGGGAATGAGATTCATAAGGATGTGCATCTATTTTTGAATATAATTGAAGAATTCCTTATCTAAATTGAATGTTTGAATGCATCACAAATTACTAAGTTCTTCAGATACATCAAAGCTAGAATGGGATTACACAACTTTGTCAACTTTAGAATCCCTATCACACATCCTATCTTTTGGAATGCATTAAAAAATGTTAATTTGGTGATTTACTATTGGAAACGTATCACACATCCTATTTTTGTAATTTGATCTCTTTTATTGAAAAATTTATACATATTCACCCATTCTTCATCCGTAACTCCGTAACTTAATTCATTTGTGTCACCAACAAAATTCTTTAAAAATACAAAATCATAGTTTCCATCACCAAAATTTTCAACATTATATACTTTTGTGTTGATTGGTTTATCTTGATAACAATATCAACTTTAGTAGTGTTATAATCTTTAATTAATGTATGTACTCAACAATTGATATCAACCAAATCAATTATTTGATTTTTCTCTTTAAAAAAAATTATCATCCCTAACAAAATTATTAATTCTAGCCATACCATTATCTTGAATTAGTTCATTAATTTCACCAATAATTTCACTTTTTTTATTAACTACTTGCAAAAAAAATTTTAAACCACAAAATTTTCATCTTCGAGTGCACTCACAATTTTTGGAATATCTTCAGTCTTTGGTTTGTCAAAAATAGTTTTTCTTCTTTCCCATCATAAATTTCTTCTTCATTAATAAAATAATCATAATAAAATGCACCAAATAATATATGCAATGCAAAATCATCAATTGATTCAAATTTTTCATAAATTATTTCACCATTTATGTACTTGTCATTATCAAAATGTACTTTTCATGTATTACCAAATTTTAGAACATAATCACACGAAGATTTATATCTACCTTTAAAGATATCTTGTCAAAATATATGACACACATAAGAATGATGAATAAATTTCTTGAAAAGCATCTCAAGCATTAACTTTCTCATAATTTGAAAAAACAATCTTACAATGGATAATCACTAATGTATATGGCTTGACCAATATTTTATTTAAATTTTAATCACTTCAAAATTTTCACCATTAACGAAATCTCTAAACAATGGATAAATAGGATAAAAAACTTACCTGTTTGACAAAAAATTTTCATCAATCATCTTTCCTTTGGTTAACTTCTTGAACTCTATGAGTTGTACCAATTCAAGTTCAACAAAAAATTTAACTTTGTCTTATTGTTCTTGCCTATTCCAATCTTCAAACAAACAATTGATGTATTATTAATTTTTTTTTAGTTTGTATACCAATTAGAACTAATTTTGTGCCTTAGTTAGTAGCAAAAATTTTTTTATTTTATGCCCTAATTTTGCGAACAATCCCAAATTCTAAAGTCTAAAACCATTTATTAGTACCAAAAAAACACAATTGAAGCAATTTTAGCACATTATAAATATGTGGGAAGGGGAAAATAAATAAATTCATACCATGTACTCAAAAATATCTATTAATTTAAAAACTCAAACAATAACTGCACTTGGCAATAACCTTTCACTTATAATAATTCACAAATCTTACAAGACTCTTAATTTGAGTAGTCTCTCTTCAAGAATTAGTGTGACAACATCATTGCTATATATAGACTTGAGATAACTAACTAAACAAATCCTAACTAGAGGGTCCCAATAACAAATAGGAAGTTGACTGATTAAATGAATTTGGCTCAAAATGGAACCAAAGTACTATGACACAACTAGCCAAAAAAATCTAATGAAACTAACTAGTGTAATAATACTTTAATAATTATGTAATTAACTAAAAATAGTTTAATTTAAATTTCATCAGCGTTGATTAAATAGTTGTGTATAGTTGAGGTAAGTAACAATTAAGGTAATCAAAATTACAATGAATGAAATTGAAATCAATGATCCGATTAGGGTGAAGTGGTCATTAAATTTTTCACTAATAGCAAAACGTACATTGAATATGACCCAAATAGAATAAACTTAAAAATAAAAAGTACTATTGATATAGGTTACAAGTGAAAAGAAATATTGTAATTGAAAAAACACTAGTGCATTGTGTCAATATTAGTTTGATATCGATATTGAAGACTTAGGTTAATCAATCTTTGATTTTGATGATTAACAACCCAAAATCATGATTTGAACTAATATTTTTAGTAAGAATTTTGTTAGAACAGATACTTAAACATTTTGGAAATGCATATGAATCCTACTTTCGTAGTGAGTCAATTATACTTATAACTAATCCATACCTATTCTCATGGTTATGAGATTAGCTACAAGTTCATTTTTTCTGTGAAATTACATGAAATGACTCACTTAAAACCACATAGGTACACTTCTACTCTCGTGAGTGTACTCCCTATATTTAGCACTTCTTGAACCAGTGTTAAATCTCAATTTTCATTGCAGAAACAACACCTTAGATAATCACAATTAATGGTACCAGATTAATTATGATTTAAAGATCTAAAGTGCTAAATAACTTGCTCAAATAAAAGCAATCAAATAGCCAAATAATAAACACTAACAATCATCGGAAGTTCGACCAACCCCAAGGTATAAACTTTAGAGACACATAAATAGCATAAGATCCAGACTTGTATATTAACCAAACGATAGAATCAAGTACAAAAGATAAAGAGTTTGGAAGGAATGTAACCCTTGTCACATGAGTTCATCTCCTTGCCTTCTTCATCCTCCATCTTCCTCTTCATGTAGCCAATATACAAGAAAGGATATACTATCTAAAGTTAAACTATCCTACACTACTCTACACTAAAGAACCAAGAAAACTACATTTTTGTGGTGTTTCTTGCACTCTTCATTCTCTGCCTCCGTATGTCTCTCTCCTTTGTTGCTTTGTGTAAAAACTGATGAAAAGCTCCTCTCCACCGGTCTAACTTCCACTCTAATGATTCTCAAATATCAATTTGTTAAGAAAGTCAAAAAAAATGGTTTTTGACTTGACAATAAACCATATTTTCCTCCTTTATGCATTAGAAGCATGTGCAGCCAAATTCTCTTATCAAATATAACTGAAAAGTAGTATGAATATAAGAGAAGTACCTGAGCAAATTGCAGAATTTCGGCTACAAAACGCGACTTGACAAAACGTGGCTTCAAGCCACGTTTTGATGACTCGTGTTTTCAACTCTGTGCTTTTTGCCTCGTTTCAACTGCGATTTCCTCTATGATTGAAACTAAACTAGCTTTTGTGCAAAATGCAAAAGTTGTAGCCCTTTGAATTCGATTTACAATGCTTCAAAAATCATCCAAATCGGAGTTTTGTAGACCGAGATATGACCAAAATACCAAAGCCTGGTCAGAGGTCTGTTTTCAACTTTGGACAGCAGTGTTGAACTTTGGTATTTCGATCTTTTGACTGAGAAAACGGCTAAATTGGACTCTGATATTTTCATACGAAATTTAGATATATCTCTTAGCTTCACAGTGGTATCAAGATCACCTCGATCCGATCATTGTAGCTCAAGATATAGTCGAAATACAAAGATGTGTTGAAACTGTCTTCATTTGCATTCCCTCAATTGAATGTTTTGCACTTCATGTCTTCTTTAAACCACTTCAAATCATGGTTTATTCCAGATGGATTCTCTTATCAAGATTACAAAATGGCATGGTATCGTGCTTTTTTGTATACACCTTTCCATCATTCATGGTTCTTCAAATTCAAAGAAACTTGTAACAGAGAATTCTCAATTTGGTTTAATCATTGGTAGCAATGGTTTGGGCCTAAAAAAGAAATTCTACATCCAAACGTTTTAATGGGATTGCAGACTTATCTCAAAAAAGCAGGGGGGGAAGAGTATACAAGGCCAATTTTATTCCACATGGAGTTCAAAGTTCCATGGATTTTTTGCTGGAGTTTCAAAATTCATCAAGAACTAGAAAAATCACTTCCAATGTCACTAGTCAGAGAATTCAAGATCAAATGGTAGATAGGATTCAATCAAGAATTCTGTGATCAAAAGAATGTTTTGAGATTTTTAGAAACAGGAGAAAAGCTCAAATGGATAAATCCAAATCAGCAGACTGTAAAAGGAGTTAGCACCCCAACAACTCCACAAAAGAAAGAAAAAGAAAAATCAAGCAACTCAGCCTCAGAAACAATTGCAAATGATTTCTTAATGCAGAAGATGATGCAGAATCCGGAGATGCTTAAAGAATATTTGAATTATTTGCAGAAGTAAGACAAAAAAGAAAAAGACAAAAAAAATGAGTCAGCTGGGTCATCGTCAGAATCTACTTTTGATCCTTTCGGTGGTCTTTGTGCTCAAGACCCGGCAGACTTTTGATAAAGTTGTCGGCCAAATTTCAAAAGAAAATCTCAAAAGCAACCAATCAGAAGAAGATAAGATGTCGGCAGAAAAAAGCAAATGAAATTCAAATGAAAGTGTCGGCAATCAAATGAAGATGAAATTCGAAAGCAAAAAGCTCTATAAATGGCATTCAAAACCCAATGTAGAGGCATCGAGTGTTTTTAGCTGTTCTAAGAAACTCTCTGAAAACCTCTTACTTCTAGTTTCTAAATTCTTCTGTTATCATATTTCAATATTTAAAAGATTTGAAGTTTGATTTCATCTCAAAGGCTCTACAATTTAAAGCTTCCGTTTCAAAGGTTACTCTGATTTTCTGTAAGTTCTTTCTGTAAGGTTACTCTGTTTCAAAGGTTACTTCCGTTTAAGTATTGCAAGATTTTGAAAGGGGATGCAATTATTTCTCCTTGTCCTATATTAATTTTAACTTCTTGTAATGGAGGATGAATTGACGTTATTACTTGATCGTCTTTTAATTTTCATTTTTTATATAAATTAGTTTGAACATTTATTTGTGGAGTATTATATACATCATTTATTTCTATTTTTGAAATATAGAATGATAACCAAGTAAAGAAAGGAAAATCAAACTTTCTAATTTCTAATTCATTTTTCCATTCTAATATTAATTTTTCTTTACATTCAGACGATAATTGAGAAAATCAAATTCTTTTTCCTGTATTTTCTTCATCATCAAAGTCTTCTTGGAAATATTTATGATTTATTTTATATTCCTTAATTATTACATTTATTTCTCCTTTCATCTGAGAGTATGTTGGAGAATAATCTGATTGATTTTGATTAATTATCTCTGGAACAGGAGTTTTAAATTTGAATGTTGAAGTACTTTCTACAGGAAAATTTGTATCAATTGATTCATAACTAGATCTTCTAGCTGGTATCCAAGAATGGCTTGAAGTGGAAGGTCTTTCTCTAAATGAAGAAAATCTTAGTAAAACTTTTCCATCAGGTTCTTCTATAATATCTTCCGGATTTGTTTGTTCTATACTTCTTGGTGCTTGTGGATTTTGAATTATAAATTCACTAGGTATAGTAATTTCATTCCATTTTAATCTTTTTGGAGTATAGGTAGTAGGTCTGTCTGCATCAACTTGTAATAGTGTTGTTTCTTCTTTTAAAGTTTGAGTCATAATGAATTTAGGATTTAATTGTGAGGATAATGGTCTATAATACATTCTATAAATTACAGCAAAATTCTTTGTATGTTTTTCAAATTCATCTCCTTGTAAATGAATATCTAATATGACAGAATTCAAAACATGTGGATCTGTTAAATCTACTGAAAAATTGGGAGCATAATTAAAATAAATGGGTCCATTGCATACATTTGTTTGAATCATAGATAAAAATGATGTTTTATATCTTTTGAGTCTAGTGTCTCTTAGAGCTAGATATATAGGTGCATCTACTCCTAAATGGAATAAGGGTTTTACCGCAATTTGAATTAAACCTATATGAATATATCTATATCCTTTACTAAGATACTTTTGAATTGTATTATGATTCAACAATGGAATGGATTGATATTCCTCTTCAATAGAAATTGTTTCTATTTGTGTTTTAACTGATATAGCTGTTTTGAAATCTAAAGGTCCTATTCTGTAAATATGTTCTATTTTTTCTTCAGGAATAGTCCAATCTGAATTATTTACGGGCATATAATATTCATGACTTTGAACTATACTTGGTTGTTTTGAACTAGATCCTATCTTCAATTGTCTAAGGAATGCGGCCATGTTTAATATCTTATTTAATTTTTTACCTTATCAGGAACAACCGAGCCTAAGCGTGGAACATCCTATCCTGGACTTACCAACCGACTTACAAAGCTTCTAAGTCTTACCAATGCTAAGATAAATTCATAAATGAGATACTTAACATGAATGCACACATTAGAAATTTAAGACAGAATATTTTTCAAAACAATCAATAACTTCGGTATGGCTCTGATACCAGAACCAACCCAGGCATAAAATTGAATAAAGCATATAAAACTTACAGGAAATCAGAGTGAAAATTAATACGGAAGCTCCTTGAAACCAAATCAGACTTTGAATCTTTATTGAACTTCTTCGATGAAAATGATACACAAAGAAATTTTAAAACTGAGAAAGGTTTACCGAGAGAGAATTTTATGATAGCTAAAAACTCGATGCCCTTCCCTTAGATCTTGAATTCTATTTATAGAGACTTCTATCTTTGAATTTCATTTATATTTTTATGCCGACACTTTCATTTGAATTTCATTTTCTTTTGTTGCCGACACCTTATCTCTTGTTGATTGGTCCTTTTGAGATTCTTATCTTATCTTGAAATTGGCATATTTAAAATTGGCCAATAACTTTATTAAAAATCCGTCGGGTCTTGAGCACAGGGACCACCAAATGGATCAAAAGTTGATTCTGATGACGATCTAGCTGACTCATCTTTTTTGTCTTCACTTTGCAAATAATTTAGGTACTCTTTAAGCATTTCTGGATTTTATATCATCTTTTTCATTAAGAAATCATTTGCCGTTGTTTCTGATGTTGAGCAACTTTTCTCCTTTTCTTTCTTCTATGGAGTAGTTGGGAAATTAACTCCTTTGGTAGATTGCTGATTTAGATTTGTCCATTTGAGTTTTTCTCCCGTCTCTAGGAATCTTAATACATTCTTTTGGTCACAAAATTCTTGATTGAATCCTGTCCACCATATATTGAATCCCATCCATTTTCAACTTTTTCATGACTTCTAAAACACTTTTCATAATTTTAGACATATGACAAGAGCTGTCCCTATCAAATTGGAAGGCTGGATTCAACAAAAAATAGCTACACAAAGATCATTTTTCAACATATTATCCCACTTGCTATTAATTATATCAATGTATGGGCCGCCAAAATTTCTCTTGTTCTTAAACAGTTTGTTAATGCCATTAGCAACTCTCCACATGCTTTCATATACATAACTCAATGAAGGTTTTTTTACAAAATCATAAATAAATAAGTGCATAATTGAACCTATGACTTTGCCCATAGGGAGCCTTTCTCTTGTGGAAAATATCTAAATCGATTCAAATCTGAGGATCACAAGTACTTAACACAAATAGTAAATGGAAAGGAAGTAGGGGTTCCTATGACTTGAAATATGACGAGCGCGGGGTATACATATAATATTAAACTCATTCCAATCAAGTTTTACATTTATAAACTCCTAAATACCCCATACGCGATTTATCGCAAGTATACGAATCGTGAGCGAGTATAGGGTATTAAGGGTCGATCCCACAGGGAAGATTGCAATTACCGATGTTTTCAAACTCCTTTATTATTTAGACTATCACAAATATAAAATTTATGAAAATAACACTAGAAAGCTCCTAGAGATATGGAATTTCTTACTACTCTTGCAAATGACATTACCGGTTACTTGTATGTTATTATCTTGGTTAGTTATGACGTAATTTCCTAATGTATGTGAAACCTACTCTCGTAGTGAATCAACTATACTTGTAGTTAAATCATACCTACTCTCGTGGTTATGAAATTAACTACAAGTTCATTCCTTCTATGAAATTACATGAAACAAGTCACTTAAACCACATAGGTGCACCTCTACTTTCGTGAGTGTACTCCCTATGTTTATCACTTCCTTGAACTAGTGTTAAATTCCAATTCTCATTGCAAATTTAACACCTTTAGATAATCACAATTAATGGCCAGTTAATTATGATTAGAAAATCAAAAGTGATAAATAATTTGATCAAAATAATATCACCAAGTAGCCAAGTAAACATCACAAATAAAATATAGCAAGTTCAACCATAATTCTAGGCATAAACTTTAACTAAACATAATAAAAACACAAAACCAACTTGTATTATAATTAAACATGAAATCCAATACAAGAAAGAAAGTAGTAGAAGAGATATCACCCTTGTCACATGAGATCAACCTCTTCATCTTTGCTCCTCAATCTTCATCCAAATCTAACTACAAATACAAGATGGATAAACTACTCTACCTATACTATACTAATAAACTAAGGAAACTCTAGTGAAAACTACATTTCTGGTGAGTTTCTCTAGCCTTCTCCCAAGTTTTTTTTGAATCTTGCAAGTCCATGGCTATATATAGGTGCATGCAATCAGGAAATGAGACTTGAAAATTCCTTTTACAGCTGCTAATTGGTTGTCATACGTTCATCCATAACTGTAAATTATTGAAGAAAAAAACAAGTTGTACCAGTGGAGAGCAGTTATTTCTGACCAGAATCTGGCTATTTTAACTGCTATTTTATCTATGATGACGGCTGAATTGGCTCTTGTGCAAAACATATAAGTTGTAGTCCTTTGAAATAGCTTTCCAATGCATTAAGAATCATCCAATTTGGAGTTCTGAGGACCAAGATATGATAAAAATACCATTAACTGGTCAATTCCGCATTTTCAGCTCTCAGCAGCAGACTTTTACTTCTGTATTTCGATATTTTGACCAAGAAAATAGCCGAATTGGACTTTGATGTCTTCATACCAAATGTAGATCTGTCTCTTAACTTAAAAAATGGTTCAAGAATCATCTCAATCCAATGTATGTAACTCACGATATAGCCAAAATACAAAAACGTGTCAAAGCTGAACATCTTGCTTCCTTTTGACTTTAATTGCATTTCTTCTTTCACACTTCATATTCTATTTTTATCACTTTAATCCATCATCAATCATCCAAATATCTTCTCAATGCAGTCCATTTGATGATTGAATCATTAAACCTATAAAATATGAAGTTTTTACTGTAAAAATCCATAAAAATGTAATTTTTACCACTTAAACCATAAAATGCATATTTTCACTAGAAACTTAGTTTATTAGCTATAAAATTAAATAAAACACACCAAAACTAATTAATAAAGCACACTAAAAATATGTAAAATATATTCTTATCAAAATATATCCATAAAGTCTGACATTGAACCAATGGTCATTTATTGGGAGAATTGTGAATCTACAATTTGGTTTCAAGTTTTCCTTGACACGCAAAAAATAGTCGCGTTCACCTATCATATGGACTGTGATGTCTTGAATTTTTACTTAATGACTGATGAAAAAAAGTTGGTCACATTCATTCTCAATTCGATATATCCTATGAATTTTCAACCTAGTGGAATGCCTAAAGAAACGAATGATAGTGTGTATTTTGAACTTAAAAAGGTCAAAGGTCAAAGCTGATTTTTGGCAGATTGCCTATAATCTTGAAAGAGATTATGCCTCATTTTTTAGGGTGGCCAGTGATGAAAAATCTAAGAAGCTGAAAGCAATATTTGCTTGAGACTGTTTAATTTCAATTTAAAGCCAAGACAAAATTTGATGATTTGACGTGGTTAGTTTACTGATTTTTTGACTACTGCTGCAAATTTTGAAATAGTTTTTTATTATGAAGTATTTTTTGTTTTTAGAAAAGCACTGTAGAATACAAAGTTTGAGAAATCTAAGAAAATTGCTGATTTAAAATTTCCAGTTCAAGAGGGTGAATTTGAGAAAATTGTTAATAACCTTCGCTAGAGTATTCTTGTTCATGGTGATACCATAGAAAATTATAATTATCATCTAGACTATTGTAAATTTCTAATCAAAATAATAACATGAAATAAAAGTCAAATAAGTCATAAAATCTATGTAAAGTCTATACATCTTGAATATATGATTTTCTATTTATTTTTTCATAGTTCGTTTATCGCTATAATTACATAATTTGCATTTGATTAGACAAGTTTCCTCTTTAGTAGTTGCTCAATTTATATATTGTTATAAACTAAATATGCCTTTGCAGTGTAATATCAAGTTATTACATATAATAGTGTGACATTGAATTATAACAATTTACCAAAATAACAAAACAGAAGAAAAAAAATTGTATTTTACAAGATTAGTTTTTTGAGTATCACACATTATTTTTTTAACCAACGAGTCGAGCTTGAGCTTAAATTTATATACTCGTTCGAGCTCGAGCTCGAGTTCGAGTAATACTGCTTGAGATCGAGTTCGAGCTCGAGTATGGTGTTACTCGAGCTCGACTTGGCTCGATAGTAGCCCTACCTAGACCTCAACCCTCTACACCCCAACGTACCATTCCTGTGAATGAACCTACCAACTAACCTTCCTCTTCAGGTGTACGAAAATGCCTCGGTAGGGATAAAGGAGTCCACGTGGCTGTACCCATACACTTTGGAGGTCATTTAAACTTCACTAAGGCTACCGATAAGCAGCGATATGCCATGTGTTGTGAGCAGCAAATTATCCCCTGCAAAAGTTATGAGAAGCTTACCATGGATGTATTGGGTATAAGGGAAGAGGTTGAACGGATGTTTACCGCCATTGGTTGGTGATCTTATCTTGATATTTTTTGTCCCGCCTTTGCAGAACTGGTTAGAGAGTTTTACTCCACTTTTGAGTTTGACCTGCCTACGGGGTATACTATAGATACTCCAAATGTGATTCACTTTTGACTAATGGGTCAAGAGTTCCATTTCTCCATTACTCAGTTCAATTTGGCATTTGGATTCATTACTCGGGAATATGTTGAGACTAGGAAGTATGCTAAGAGTGCTTGTGACTACATAGAACAATTTTTCTCTCACTACCCCGATATTTGGAAAGAAATGTCTGTTGAAAGCGACCGTTATGACTCTTCTAGATCCAAGAGTTCTTATCTTAAGGAACCCAATTCCCGATATATTCAGCGCTTCTTAGCCTATAGTTACTCGGGTTGAAAGGATAGCTCTGGAATACTTTCTCGCCCCGAGTTCTTTTTTATCTGGTGTATGAAGAATAATATTAAGATAAATTTGGGGTGTTGGTTGGCATCTCAATTTAAGATAGTTTCAACCAAGAAAAACAAACTCTTGATACTCAGGTTGTATATCACACACCTGGTAATCCAGTTAGGGGTTCTTAATCTCCAAAACCACAATCTCCATTTGGCTTTTGACATGAAATTTCTGGATGACGATTGTCTATTAAAAATAGGAGTTATAGAGCGGGTTGATGATACCCTCTGATTTACACTCCTGGGACCTATTCGAGCACCGGGTCACCGCCCTTCTACACGACCAAGGTTCTCTTCAGCTCCTGGATCTGCTAATGACACTGCCGGACCTTCCTCTTCTGTACCTCCTCCACCGCTGGCCTCCGATTCTAAGTGGCGATATGTACGAGCACAGGTTCATCAAATGGACGAGCGGGTGATGAATATTGCTGATTAGGTGGCCCAGATGTCTCATAACTTGGCCGCCTACTTCCACCATGTTGGCTTCACTCCGCCGTTCCCACCTATTCCATAGCCAGTCGGGACCCTCCACCACTTATTCGGGGAAGTTTCATTGTCCTATTTGCTTTATGACCTCCATTGAGGACAATGTCTGATTTAGGTGTGGGGGGAGCTGTGGTACAATTAGTATTTTTAGTTTTTAGATATGTTTCCTTTATTTCTTGTTATTTGTTCTGCTTTTCTTTTATTTTCTTTTCACTTTTATTAGTAATCAGCATTTCTGTGACTGCCAATGATTGATGATGGTTGGCTAACTCTAATTCTCCTATTGTCAAATTTTAGTAATAAAAGTGTATCAAGTTAATTTGGTTAAGTCCAAAATATCTCTTTGGTGAATATCGATGCTTTTGTGATGCTTACAATTTTTGGTTAACTTTTCTAAGCATAGAGAATAACTGCTTGACATTTGACTTGTAAATTGGTCTAATTATTAACCTTAGTTCTCCATGTATGAGGAAATGAGGCTAGCTGCTATTATTTTATGTGATATCTTGAGTTATTTTGTTACCTAGTTGTCAATAAATTTGGCTGTACTCTGCTAGTTATTACTGCTAAGTAACTCACAACGCAAGTTTATTATAATAACTCACTAAATAGAAGTTAACTAATATCATAACAACATAAGTTTATCATAACAACTAATTTATTAGATAATGATAGATAGATAGATTCAGATAGGAATATGTCAGTACTTCACAGTATCATAATTTATATTCATTTGGCACTAAATTAAAAAGAATATTGTTAATTGATAAAATAAAAAAGCTGACCAATATTTCACTAATATTAAACCTACTCTTTAAGTTTTCTTAATAATTGAAAATAAAAAAACATGTTTATCTCAATACTACATCTAAGATGTTCTAAACAAACATCCTATAAATATAAAAGTATATCAACAAAATGAAAAGTGCTCTATTATTAGCCTTGTCAGCAACTCTATTGTTCCTCTTGTCAACAACCTTTGTAGCAAATTTGTTTTTAAACTTATACGTCCTTATATAGTTATACATTATACATATAATTACGATTCTTTTCCCTCTTGAGTGCGAACATGTGAATTAGTGAATCTAATAGAAGGCAATCTTTATGCTCAGAAGAAGTTTTGACAAAGTATTAAATAAGATATTGAAAAGGTAAAGTTACAGTGTCCTACCCGACAATAGTAGGATATCAATCATGTCTCAATACCAAGCTCTACAATCTTGATAAATAGGATTTCTTAGTCATCAGAAAGGTAGGTCAACTGATGCACTAAGGAAACAACCATAAGTGTTAATCATGTTATGTATCTCAAACTAAATTCATAATATATATTGATGAGGTCTTTTTTTTAACTTAATTCTTAATGGTGTTGGCTAGTGTTTTTTAGTAGACAATTAATGAATTACTGCAATAGACAGAAAGAGTGTATGAAAAGAACTACTCCAATTTTGAGAAAGTTTTGAAATATTCTTTTATGTCTGAAAAATCATGTGAAATTTAAATGTATCTAATTAAGTTGATTGATTTGTGATCTGAAATTGATTTTTTTAACTATATCATATTATCTTATAATAAATGAAAGAAATCAATTGTTTGTTACATTAAAAAGCAAATAATCTGCATATTTTTCAAAGTTGGCATATTAGGTATATCTTACAATATATAAAGTGCGAAAGATCGAACGGTATTAATTTTTTTGCTATCTTTTGAATCACAAAATATCCCATTCTTATAATTTTGCTCATCTAGGATAAGGACGAATTATAAATTTTATAATGTTAGTTATATAATAAATAATAGCCAGTCCTTGCTTTAGTACTATTTTATTACTAATAAAATTAACTATTTGATGTTTTATTTTTTTTCTTTTGCTATACTAATAATTTGCAATGCACACAGGTGTGCATTAAGCATTAGTTACTCTTATGAGGATACAATTTTATGATTTTGTTACTTGTTGAAATTATTGTACTTTATTATATCAAAGATTTGATAAATTGATGTACTCTATCTTATTAAATAACTATTGAGTTAAAATAAACAAGTAGTGAGAAAAAAAGATCTTCTTTCTTGATTCTTGACATCTATGACAAAACTATACAATCTAATATTTACCAAATCTCATGCCTAGTTTTATTATTAATTCAAAACAATTAGAGATAAAATACGATGCAAAACCCAATTTAAGTGTCACATCTTGTATATATGTAGGAGATAATACCATCATGTTCAAATAAAGTAACTAGAAGACACAAGACATTTAAACATTAAAACAACTAAAATTTTAAATCGATTATGTGCATCACAAGAAAAATAGCAATTCTAATTCCCATGAAAGTTTTATAGTTAATAATAAAATATGAATGTACCTGAACTTAGTGATATAGTACCATGATAAACATCTAATGTAAATCTGATATCTATTAATTACAAGAGAAAGAAAGATTAATAGAGCATTTAGTAAGATTAAAAACTGAAGTTTGAATCTAAAGATTGAAACATATTTGCTAAAGTTCTTTTTGATTTGTTGAACCCATAAAGTCAAATTTATTTGATAATCAACCAAACTGCAATCACTGAATTGAAATACTTTATACCATGTGTATCATATTATTTAATAGTAATAATGTGTTCAATTTTTATATGTACGTTAAATTTTTAAATGCATTACTTTTTAATACTAAAAAACTGTATGTTAATATGATAAGTGTGTTTGTGTATATGTGTAAGAGAGATTATGTGTATGTGTAAAATTGTGTGTATGAGAGAAAGTATTTGTTTATGTATCAAAAATATGTGAAAATGTGAGAAATTTTAATGAATAAATGTTATAATAAAAAATTCAGGGAATCAACTTATACAACTCTCACTTAATTTTTTGCATACAAATTAAGTGGGTCTTAATTTTTTTTTTTTTTTAGAAAAGGTATTAATGTATTCAAATGCAAGCATATTTTACTTTTAAGAAAACATAAAAAGCACCTAATGCACTAATCTAAAATACTTAATAGGCTATCGAACACCTCTTAAGTTATGAAGTCTAATAACTTAAGTAAAAGCAAATAAGTGCAACCTCTGTGTCTCTCTTGGCACTAAAATCCCCATCGAGTATCATAATCATATTTAAAGAAAACATCTACCCCAAAAAAGTGTTAGAAAAGTGGAACTAACCAAAATTTGCTTGATAATTAAAACAAGTACATCTCTATTTTTAGAGCATGTAACATAACATTATAGAGGCATTTGAATAGAAAATATAGTCTTTTTATATCAATGTGAATTTATCAAATCAACATTAGTTACATATATAGAATGAAGCCATCAATTCAGGTCAAAAGTTGAACAATTTGAACGTTACAAAATAATATTTTCTATACAAAATAATATTTTCAAACATATTACATTCATAAGCTTTTTCTAGAAATGATAGAAAGTATAATAGCTACTTAGCTTGATCAAAAAAAGCTATCATCAAATTAGAAGTAGTTCTAGTCAAAGTCACTTTCCTCACCTATAAAACAATCAAAATACACTTAAATCTTTTTTTTTGTTGAATCTTTTCAATGATCATTTCTAGCTTCTTCTTAAGCATTTGATGGAAAGTTACTATTTATGCTATTTGACTCTAATTGCTTGTCAATTTTTACTACAATATATTAGAAGGAATGCTCCAAAAATACTAGATGCAAATAAAAAACTCTAGCCCCTGTATGCAGTCTCAACCTTCAAATTGCTAGACATCAACTAATGGGTTGGCCAGTGATTTCCATGTAATTCCATGGTCTGTTACCATGTAAAAAACACGCAATTGCTTAGGATCATCTTGATCTTCTCATAGTGTTGGCTAGGAAGCAAGACGACTACTTCCTTTATCCCTGTTGGCACATCACAATTCATAACCTGATGGAATCTACTTATATGCAATTAATAAGCAGGACTCGGGCATTAACTTGCACTTCTCCTCAATGTACCAAGTTGACAGTTCCACTAGTTAATACCTCATAAATTTTCCTAAGCAGTAGCCAGAGTTTTCCCAAAGTTGACAAGCGGTTGTTTTATTTCAAAAGTGATCTAAATAGTTCATCTTCAATTATTGATAGAGAGCTAACTTGTATTATATTTGTGAATACTCCCTCTTAACCCTAGTCAAGTATTGTGTTAATTGATAAATTTTACTCATATTTTCTATTTGGTGCTATTTATAGAAATTTGAGGTTAAAAGTACCTTAAAAGATAGTTTCTCAAAGACTAAACTTTGTTTGGTGTGGGCACATCTTATTTTGCTATGAAGTCTAGAGAGTGCGGGATTTGAAGTGGTCCCTATTGCGTGGAACTCTTGTTGATTAATTAGAAACGAACTTGGTGTTCTTAATAGGCTAGTTGTCATTGATTCCTTTATAAACAGAAATTACTTATTTTACCAAGTAGTAGTATTGCTTAAGTAAGATTCTTAATAAGGAGATGAGACTTTTTTAAGATCATTCCCTGAGCAAATCCTAGTTTTTTTTGGCTGTGTTTTCATTGTGAAGAGCGGCTAAAGTTCTCTTTTTATAATTGAAAATTAATTAAGACTTTTGGTTCTATAACAAATGTGATATCTAATTTGGTTTTTATGTTTCATTAGTTTATGAGTATATGTATATTCTCTATGCTTCTCAAGGTGATTGTTTTGTTTGATTAAATAACAGAGCCTTATTTGATTTGACAAAATAATTTGATGCCATCTAAAATGTCAAATCTGTAATTGTTTGATAGTTTTGATATCTGTGGTAAGCGTTATAAAATTTGATTGTAAAAGAAGCTTTTGAATATATGTCACGAGAATATATGATCTAGTTTAAATAAAACTTCGTAGTGTATTTGCTGATTAGAATTGATGGCTTTTCTAAAACTTTATGCTGTTAATAGATTAAATCTTATGGTCGTACTTAGGATTATCATTGAATTAGAGAAGTAACTAATAGTTGTACCTTGGTAGCTAAAAAAAGTAAGAAAAAGCAGGTTGTTAGAACTTATTAACATCGATAACCTATTTATTTATGACTATGTGAATTTATCTTTACATCAATGACCAGTTGATGAACCAAAGTCGAAATTATTCCTTCGACTAAAAGCTGTCTCTTATTAATCTACTTTTATTAAGTTTTGCCTTTTTATTTTGTTAATTGAATTATTTTAGTTTAATTCCTTGAAACACTATTACTATTTACACAAAAAAAACCACCCAATCCTTTGAATGCAACCCTACTCCTTGCTACTACATTCAAAATTATGTTTTTGGAATAGGAATTTTATACTTACTAGTTTGACACCTATCAATTATATAATATTTAGTTAAAACACTTTTTCCTTAAATAAATTATCAAATCCATCTAATAAAACATAAACTTGAGTCTCAAAATTCTCAAATATCTCAAAAAATCATAGATTGACGTCACAAATTATTTCCCAAATAGAAACTCAAATAAGAAATATGATTTTGAGTTAATCAATCACAAGATTAAAACTCAATTTTATGTAATTTACTATATAGTAAGAGCAATCTTTACACTCCCAAATTCTAAATTTCAATTATGAGACAACTCAAATAGCAACCTTGATTAGGGTTCAATAGATGATCTTCTAACTTGTCCTTTAGTAAATCTTCCTTGTATCCAACTTGGACACTTAGATAGAGATATAAAGAAAGAGTTTAGAAAAAGGTAAAGGTACTAGTAATGCTCAATTAGAATGCATGTGTTTTCTTTTTGCAACCAATAGAAAATGTTCCATGTTCATAAACTAAGGTATATAGTAACATATTTTATACATAGTGGTGAGGATGATAAGGAAGAAAAATTAAGATTCAAGAAAACTTTAAAAAAAATACATAAAAAGAAAAAAAAAGAGAGAGAAGAGCATGAATAAATGAAAGTAGGCTTCCAGTTCCACGGTTGGCCCTTTGACAAGTTAGGTCAATGATGGCAAACTCTATCTCGATTTGCATTATCCAACAAAATTATCTTTAATAAACTCCTCATATATAATAATAATAATAATAATAATAATAATAAGCACTATTGTTCGTCTCTTTACAAGACCCATTTGTCTATTCATCATCATAAAGTTTAACTACCATTGCATGTAAGTTGTCTCATCTTTCCAATGGATTGACTTTTCTGCCCTTATAATTCTTCAGTCAGCATTTTGGCTTGGACACTCTTATCATACTAAACATGCATGCACATGGTGCACTTTTTATCTGCTTGCTTGTTAATTCAATTATGATGTAGTCCTTAATCATGTGATAATGAGTTAAGGCATTTTATAGGGTTGGTGATGGAATTCCACATTTTCAGCTTTCTTGGTCAAATTCTTTCAATAGAGGCTTCTTGATTATAACCTGCAACAATTTGTTCCTGTTGTTTTGACAATACTAGATCATGTTAAATTTTTTAAGTGTAAGGTCCACCCAAGTGTAATGACAACTTTGTCATTCAATGCCTTTTCTTTTCTCCCCTTACATTGGCATGCATTTTAGACATTATAACATATGTTGGATCCTTCTTATATCTTGCTATTAATAGTTAGATTTTTTTAAAAAAATACAAATACATATTTACATAATTATCTCGTAATATTCAATTGCAGATAAATTCATTTATGACTACTTATACATATTAAAATAACTGCTAAACAATAAAAAAGTTCCACAAAATAAAAAGCAAACTGGTTTGGTAGAAAAATCAGCAAAGGACTAAATAGACAAAAAACAAAGTACCAGACCTAATTACATGAGAAAATAAGTTCAGGGACTAAATTAGCAATTTCTCGATAGATTATCGTTTCATACAAGCAGAATTCCTAATTGGGGAGGATTTTTGTTGTTCTCAGGCGTCTATAAATGCATGTGCACAGATTGTAAGAACAGCTGAGGAGCTAACTGATCGAACAGTGAAAATTCGAGGAGATTTTTTCTCCGATTGAAAATGGGAGATGGAAACACCAATCAGAGCAGCAGTAGAGCTGGGAATTCGAACTCGATGAGCGGTAATAACAACACTAGTGGCAATGGAAATCGTCCGGAGTGGTTGCAGCAGTACGATTTGAACGGGAAGATAGGCGAGGGGACGTACGGATTGGTTTTCTTGGCGAGAATCAAGTCTAATCGCAGTAAATCGATCGCTATCAAAAAATTCAAGCAGTCAAAGGACGGTGACGGCGTCTCCCCTACCGCCATCCGCGAAATCATGGTAGTAGTAATCCTCTGACGGCTTTGAAGAATAACATATAGGTTTCTGCTAGGTTTAATTATGCATTTTTTTTTATTTGTTCATGTATGTTAAACGTAGAGAAATGCATGATTGTTCAGTTTCCTGGGGGTTTCTTTCAGCTAGGAAGTAGGAATGGGAAAGACAGAGAAACGGAAATGGAAAACAAAAAATTAAAGGTCAAAGAAAAGCGAATGAAGGAGGAGGATGGATACTAAAAGTTGGGGTGTTTTTGTCCAGGAGCACCCAAATTAGGGTTTAAGTGCCTATTTGAATCGTTTGAGGTGAAAAGTGGTACTACCACTAAAATGAAAGGGGATTTTAGTGTAATTTATGTTTGCAATTTATTTTTACTGTGATACTCTATCAGTAAATGATTATCATATAGTATAGCTATGAAAATGTATAATTTGTAGTTATGAAAGTTTAGAATAGTTTATCAGTTGTTATATGAGAATTATGCTAATACAATGTAACTAGATGTTATTTACTAATATTGTCTTGATAGAGTAGAAAACAGTAGAAAATTACATACTGTAATATGTTGTTATGGTACATCCTAATACCTAACTTACGAACTACAAGCCACAACATGGTTAATTTGGGAAGATAATCATTTTGATATTATTAAGTTACTAGTTTAAAAGAAGTATCTATTAGTTGGCTTGGATTGAGGGATTTGGGTGGATTTGGATTCGAAATCCTCACCCTAGTCCCCTAGTGTTTGGATAACTCAATGAGGATTTGGATTTGAAATCCACCAATTGTTGACAGGGTTTTAGAAGTTAAAATTGGTGGATTTCAAATTCCCTCAAAATAGGTATCATTTCAAATCCCACATTATCTCCCTTGTTATTTTTGCTGCTTGCTGCTTTCTGTGCTTGTGTGTGAGAATTGGGAGGATGGTGGGCATTGTTCCAGACAGAAGAGAGTAGATGCAAAAGAAAAGAAGACGGCTACTATTCTGATGGTCCCACTGTATACGGATGCATGTCCGCTGTGTGTTGTGTGAGAAAGAAAAATGTTATTAGGCTTCATGTTGGTGTACCTGCTAGAAACACGTGAGAGACGGAAGCAGGGACATTACCAGTATAGCTTCCTAGTTCTTAATGGGGAAAAAATAAATAAAAGTTGGGAAATTGAACCTTTACCCTCAAAACTTTTTAATTTTTATATTTTGACCTCAAGTATGTTTGTTGACGCAAAATCTCCTTGTTCTGAAAATTTTTGACCAAACAATGTATCTCAATTAATTAGAATTGCAAATTCATTGATTTGAAATCCTTTCTTGAGTTGAATTCCATGCATCCAAATGGACTCTATGTCTTGTTTATGCCATGTAAGGATCATATGGAATATGACATAGATAATGATCTTTAAAAGAATCAAATAAAAATTCTTTGTGTAATAGCTAATTATATCATATGGCATATCAATAATCATTGGGGCAATGTAGGCTATGTAGAACAAGTGTAGTACAATTTCTCATTTTGAGTTAATTAACAGTGAATATAGTGCTTTTAAAAAATTCTTTGTGTAATAGCTAATTATATCATATTGCATATCAATAATCATTGGGGAAATGTAGGCTATGTAGAACAAGTGTAGTACAATTTCTCATTTTGAGTTAATTAACAGTCTGAATATAGTGCTTTGAAAAATTATAGTGTGGAATGGAATCATTTCATATATTATGGGAATTTCTACTCATTTTATAGGTGGAGAATGAATGGACATGGCTAAATTTTTCCTTCTTTTAGGAATTTTATTCATTTGGATATTCATTTTGTTCAGCTGAGTAATTTTTGGGGATAAAATATTAACTTAGACTTTGTTTCCAAGTTTCTATCGGTGATCGAAGCCAAAGTATCAGGCTATTCTGGAGCATTGTTTTGTTATATGTAATTAAATTTTACACCATCATTTACGTTATGAGGTCATGCAACACAATTGAGAAAGCAGGATGTGACACGTTATGATTAAATTGTGTATCCCATTCATTGGCTTGTTTGTCAGTAGGTACTTGTGTGGGAAAAATTACAGGTATCAAACTACCACACCTCAATGATTTAAGTAATCTGTTTGTCTTTTTAAAATGCATTTTGACAGAGCAGTAAGGTTTCTGGTAAAAAAGAAAAAAAGTGCAATATTGTAGATATGATAACTATTATTATATAATTAAGGATTCTGGTCTTTCCTAATGATGTAAATGATATGAACAATGCTGCAGTTGCTTCGGGAGATAAACCACGAGAATGTGGTAAAGCTTGTGAATGTGCACATCAATCATGCAGATATGTCACTGTATTTGGCTTTTGATTATGCTGAGCATGATCTTTATGTGAGTATACACTTCCTTTCATGGGTACAACAAAATTTTCTCAATTTGTTTCTCTCTCAGAACAAATTAATCTGTATTGAATATCATAATTAATTGTTGATGCATCACTTGTGAATGAAACAAAAGATGGCTGTTTATGTGGTTTTTATGTTATGACAAGGATCTTGACGTTATGATATGTTTATTGGTGGCATGTACCATTTAAGTTGTCTCAAATAACTAGAATAAGGCGAGTTGAATGAAATTGGCACATGTCCTAGGACTGTTCTGCCATTCTACAATAAGACGTTGTGTTTTGTCTAAATAACAATGTAACCTTTCCTTTTGTATGACCTATTGATCTAGCCAACCAACTTAGCTCTCACAAAATTGAGGATTGTTTTGCAGATTCGTCATGGGCTCTGTTTCATGTATCATATTAGTTGATGGCATGCCAATCTGTATCAGTATCATTTATAAGCTCGTACATTTTTTCCTTTTGTTGCATAGGTTATTCAGTTTAGCGTTGTCATTGCCACATTCCATAGTTCGTATTGCTAAATCCAATTTTCCTGTGGAACTGGCAAAGCATGAAGTTCTTTTATACAATTTATTTGTTCTTGAAAACAGAGTGCAGAAGAGCAAGAGCTCTTTGAGGTCTTCATTAAAATGTCTTTTTCTTTTTGTTGAGCAATAACATTATACCAAAAAAGAACGACTTTGGCGTATCACCACAGGAGAGCTTTGTTTTGAAGTAGGTGATATTCTTTCTCAAGTCAAGAAAAGAAGCTCAATGTCTTATACTTTTGTACATGTATGTGGCAGGAAATTATTAGACATCACAGAGACAAGGTTAACCAATCGATTAATCAATATACTATCAAGTCATTGTTGTGGCAACTGCTTAATGGTCTAAATTATCTTCACAGGTTAGGCATATTTAAATATCTTGTTTTGGTACTTCTCTAAGCTAATTCTTACTGAACTTTTACTGTGTAAAACTATTCTGCAGTAATTGGATTGTGCACCGAGATCTAAAACCATCAAATATCCTGGTATGTCTTGGTTCATTCATTGGGCATTCAGACTCTAATACATGCGCATAAATTCTATTTACCTGGGTGATTTTGTTACTTACAATTGTCTTTTATTACCTGTAAATTCACTCACCTTATGTGCATTAGGTAATGGGTGAGGGCGAAGAACACGGAGTTGTTAAAATTGCTGATTTTGGACTTGCAAGGATTTACCAAAGCCCATTAAAGGCTTTATCCGACAATGGGGTAGGTTTTCCTCTAATTTTCCTCCACTTCTCTGTTCCTTCTCCTCTCTCCTTTCCCCCATTAACTAATTGTTAAAGTTTACCTTCTGCTTGGAGATTATTGTTTCTATGATACTTATAATGCAAAATACTTGTTACGCTTTTCATATTCCTTATGGTGTAGCTTCGTAACCATATTCCATGTAGACATGAATTCTTGTTTTTGCTAAATTTACTGACTTGAACTATAGATATGTTATGTGTGCAAGTATTTTGGACCTCTTTTTGTATTTGTATACCACGTAAACATTATGACTTTGAGAGTTCTCTGTGTCTTTTGAATATGATGCTGAATCAGTTCTACTAAATGAGTAGGATAAGTATACAAAGATAACTAAGGTATTAGAATAGGACTCTATGGATGAAGATAAGATATTTATTAGGGTTGGAATTAGGATACAGGGACAAATAAGGTATCGCTCTGTCCATCAGCCCCTTTTTACTATTTGTCTATTTCAGATAATGTTGCAGGAGATTAACAAATTGGGCCCATAAACTCTGAAGAAAGGAGGATCTCGCATGTATTTAATGTTGATATTCAGGAGAGATAAGATCAATTGCTTTTTATATTTAACTTTAGACAGGAATCACTAGTGTTTTGTCAGATGTATGTTTGGGGGAAGGGGGGATTGCTTGTGTGTTTGAGAGTTAATGGTGGGCTGGTTGGTGATAAGCTGGTTGTAGGGTTTGCAGTGAGAGGGTGAATCAGGTGGTGGCGTAACTGAGTGGAGATATCTCTTGGGGGTTGAGTGATGGGATTGCCTTGGAAGATAGAAGGTGTTGATGGTTATGGGGCTGGGGGAAGGCGATTTCATGTATGGGAATGGGGATAGAATAAAAGAGAAAGGGAACTGGATATGCTTATTTTCATATAAGTACATTTCTGAATGGATGCGAATGTCCTTGAACTTAGCTGAAATCGAAGGACATAATAGCTAAACCTGATTAAGTAGTTGAGGTATGCCATTTCGGATAGTTAAGTAAATGCTTTGAAACCTTAAATAGTTCAGTGCTGAAAGTATATGACTTTATTGACTATTCATGCTTTTCCACTTAATGTTTGTTGATTTAGATAATCTACCAATCATGTTTCCAAAACCTTTCATTACTACTAGTGTATTGGTATGTAAAATAGATGGCAAAGTGGTCAAGAAGTTAATTGTTCTATACCAAGTTCCGAAGACCAATGCTTACTTTGGTACATTAGATATGGGAAGCTGGAGTCGAGACTTCAACAGTTGAATGGAGGGAATATTAATTTAGGCCCATCAAGTTTGGAGATAGAATATATTAGTGGTTCTGTGTCTCTTTTTGAGTGGATCATCTGATTTCATACTCAAGCAATGTGTTCATTTCGGGTAGCATTTGCCTCTCTTGATCATTGATTGTGACCATTTGTTGAATTCTCAGAAAGATTGTACCTGTTGTTTGATTTTCTTTTCTTTAGTCTCCTTTACTAGTGTACAAAAACACAAAAGCATTTTGATGTCACAGCAAGGTTCTGTATTAGGTAGATAACGGGTTCATGTTATATAAGTCGGAAGGTTCTATTGGTTTGTTGAGATTCAGGGGTATTTTGAGAATTATTGAACTTAGGTGGTATCTTAGTTCTCTTGAAATGTAAATTAGTTAGTTCCTACAGTCTTGTGAGATTATTTCTTGTTCAGATGTGATTAAGTTTAATCTTCTAGGTACTTGTTGGGATGTGATTAAATTTATTCTTCTAGGTAATCTCAAATTTTGACCGAATGTTTGGTAGTTTTTTAGCTCCTTCCAATTCCATTGCGCACTGTGTTTTGGTTGGTTGAAAGCTACACCTTTTTCTGGAAGCTGTACCTATACCTCTTTAGTAACGTCCGCAGATTCTTATTTGTGTCTATCCACTATTTCTTTTAGGCAGAACTCCTCATCCTTGAATGATTAAATAAGATTGAGAATTTCATATGTAAAAAAGATAGTTTTGGTCTAGAGAGACTACAAATTTGAGTTTGAGTCTATTAAATGAACTTCCTTGAAACTTTGCTGCTATTGAAGTCCAACATGCTGGTTCTGCCTTAATTTATTGGAGCCAGACTGACTTTATGTGCAGACATTTCTTGAGCACATGATTATATCACTGGACAACCTGCACATGGTGGAATGTCCTTTTTAATAATAGTTATATGATAAGCCAATTGAGTTATGGGTAAATTTTGGTTGATATTGGAACTAGAATTCTGTTGCTTATTCAGAATAACCTGGAGTCTTTGTAAATTCTATTCTATTGATTCTGCAAAGAGTTCTTATGCCTCTTTTGCTCTTGGCTAGGACTTTAAACTAGTTCTATGTTTTCAACAGTATGTTCTCTTTTTTCTGCTAGTGACATGATATTGCTTTATATAGCTCTTCATTTTGTCTTCCAATTGATCTGCTCAATGATCAATGACAGGTTGTGGTAACTATCTGGTATCGTGCACCTGAATTACTGCTTGGGGCGAAACACTACACTAGTGCTGTTGGTATGGCACTGGATTAGACATTGTTCTCATTGCAAGCCTTGATTAAGTCCTAACACTCCATGTACTGTACAAGTTGTTATCTTCAAATTAAAACGAAGTGTTTATTGTGAATAGACATGTGGGCTGTTGGCTGCATATTTGCTGAGCTTCTGACTCTTAAACCTCTATTCCAAGGACAAGAAGTGAAAGGGACACCAAACCCATTTCAAGTATGAATCTTTTCACATGATTTCAACACCCTTTCAAGGACTGTAACCCTTTTAAATAACATTCAATCCTTACTCTGTGGGTGTATTCTAATAAAAAACTGTTCATTATGCAGCTTGACCAACTTGACAAGATATTTAAGGTCCTAGGTAAAGTCCTTTCAACTCCTCCTCTGTGTAGTGAATTTGGAGCAACTGCCTGAAAATTTCATCATGGCTGTAGGTCATCCCACGCAAGAGAAGTGGCCAACCCTTGTCAATCTCCCACATTGGCAGGCGGATGTGCAACAAATTCAAGGGCGTAAATAGTAAGATTACTTCTCATTTATTTAGTCTTTTTGGTTTTAACAAAAAGTACAAATTCTTTAGTTCCTCTCATGGAAGTCTGTTCCTGTTTCTAAGCAACATTTCTTTTGCATTTTGCACTGTTGCAGTGAAAATGCTGGGCTCTACAGTGTTGTTCATCTCTCTCCAAAAAATCCTGCCTATGATCTCCTCTCAAAGATGCTCGAGTATGTGACTACTTCTTGGCTTGGTTCATGCTGTTAAATGTTTAAAAGTGCTATCAGTGAAGAATGACTCTCTTGTATATACTAATATATTTCTAAAATTTTGTGAGGTTGCAAACTTTTTTCATTAATGAATTTTGATGGCTTAAGAAAGTGTTCTTGCTCCTTGTCCAAGAAGTCACATTCCTCTTCAACTTTGCTCACTAAATTAGAAAGCAATTTACTTGTGCTGGGGTACTATGGTGACCAACATAAAATCACCTAAGCTGAATCACTTTCTCTATGGTTTTTTACAGATCATAACTCTTAATGGTTAGTCTGGGTGTTTGCTACTCTGTATTTTGCCAATAGACCATGTGCTGCACAATCCATGTACAGATAGTGTGTGTCGAATTTAGTTCCTTGTCTGTGGTTGATAGCTTCCACTTTTGATAGTTCGTGCAGTGTTTTTTTTCCCCCTTTTCTTTGGGTTTGTTTTCATCTTATTTTAAAGGTTATTACTTATCTCAATATGATTTTACTTGCAGATATGATCCACGAAAACGGATTACAGCAGCTCAGGCTCTTGAGCATGAGTATGAACTCTCTCTATATATTTACATATATGTATGTACGTACGCATGCATGTGTCGATGTATGTATCTCTCATGTGCGTATGACAATGGTTTGTCCCCTGAATTGATGGACATTTGTCTGGTTTCTAGCTGCAACATTTTTTATGCTCAGTTTATGATAACCTCAGAAGTTAAACAGTTAGGCTGTGATAATTTTTGTGGGGAAAAGATATTGTTATAGTATGCTATCTTAAACGTGGAGAAAAGATTGGCTCAGTTAATCTTTTCTTCGCTCTTTGCCGTCTGGTTTGGAGGCAGGGGAATTGATGGTTCCTTGTCTACTATTGTTTTAATATAATTACTTCAACCAACAAAAGACTTCCTTTTCAGTCCTCATCTTGTGGTTCATGGTTCTTGTGGAATCTGGAAGGAACTGTGGCTGTTTGTTAAGATGAGTTGCATAACTACTTGCTCTTTATCCCTTGCTATATGCACTAATTTTTGCAAGCACCCTATCCATTACCAATCTAATGCCATCTGTTATGTTAAGAACAGTGTCTGGAAAGAGTTTCCCAAGGTTCCTTTTACACCTTACCTTTACAAAATATTGGCTTACTATATGAGGGCCTAAAAGAGAGAGCATTTTATGGTTTTCCCTAGTCCATGGAAGTGAAAGTGCTTAGGAGATGCTGTACCTATATTCTGGTTGTAAGCGTCTTGGAATGTTTTCCTAATGACTCTAAGGACCACCATTCCAATTTCTGGTTTTTTGTGTTTTGCATTGGTTTAGGCTGGTGTCAGAGACCTGGTTGGATCCTGTTGCACTGTCAAAGCAGCTTTCTTCTTTTTCTTCTTTCTTATTTGATTTTCCAGTCCTTAGGAGATGAATAGGTTTTCCTGTCCTCAAGCGCACACCAGAAAATATATCAGCACATTACTCTTTCAAAAACAATTTTAGCTGCTTTATTCTGTCAAATATTTTATCCTTTTGGCCACAAATGGAAGTATGCCAAGTGAAAGAAGAAGTAATCATTGGCTTAGAATTCAGATCACATGAAGGAACTAGTTATGGTTTGTGTTGGATATTTGACTTGTTTCTTCATTAATCATGTGTAATTCCATGAAAACTGTAGTTATTGTGTTTGATTGTCAGAGGAAAACGGATGATTTTTTTTAAAGTGGTTATTACTTGCTCGTCATTAAGAGGGCTAAAAAAAAACAGAAAACTAATCAAGGCCGCTCCCCACTGATCATATGGATATAGTGTTCTGGCACGAATTTTTTGGAGCTTGCTGTTTCTTGATACAACTTGAAAATCTTGCTGTGAAGAGCTTGTTATTTTTCAAGAGACTATTTCCTGAGGCACCAAGTTTCTTGTCTTGATAGCAGGTTCGACATGTTGCATCGTATCTAGTAGCTGTCTAGTTGTCTTTTTAATCTGGTAGTTTATGCCTGATTAACTCTTCTTCCTATCATATTCTTGTTTTGAGGCTCTTCTACCCATGATGGAACTATTGGCCAAGCATGCATATCAAATGTGTATATATTTATAGTTGAATATAAGTGTCATGCAATAAGTATACATCAAGAAGCCTAAGAAGTCAATAGAAATAAGTGTGGGGGAGCTGATGGGATGGAGGAGGAAGGGGGGGGTAGGGAGATGAGGAAGAAGGATTGGGAGGGGTGGTGATGGAGGGGAGGGTGGTGGCAGAAGGTGGAAAGTGTTGGTGGCAAGAGGTTGGGGTGGTAATGGATGAAGAAACGGTGGTGGTATTTTATTTATTTTTATTTATTTTGTGTATAGAAATAAGGTGAGTTGTATTTGAGAATTTTTATTTATTTATTTTGTGCATAGAAATAAGGTGCGTTGCATTTGAGAGTATTTTTATATTTATTTTATGTATAGAAATAAGGTGAGTTATATTTAGGAGTTTTTGGGAATTTTATTGAACTCTAAGGGTATAATATCTATATCAGCTGAAAATTTGTTTGTTTCCAGTACAAATACTTGCAAAATGGGCACGTGTACCTCAAATCCATTAATTCAAATGATTTCCATCACTTTTTCAAATTAGTTCAAACCACAAGGTACTGGAGTGTGTTTTAAAACTATGGGGAGCTTTTCTGTAGGTTCACTTAACCACAGAGGGCTTTTCTGTATTTTACCCTAAAAATAGAGAGTCCTTCCAACTCTCAAGAATGGAAGGAATTATGTTTGCTACAGAGAGAAATGAAGGGATTGGGCTAGAAAGAAATGAAAGACGGAATTATGTCCTTGATTTTCCACGTAGTATTCCTGTTATGTTCATCCACTCACCTTTATCCTGCCATCTTGCCTTGAATATGTGCCTTGACAAAAGCCTCGACCATGATTCCCCCTCAGATGGGATTTACACATTGAGTCTTAGCATATGTATAAGTGGAGGAAAGGACACTAATATGGACTCCCCTCTAATGGTGAGCAAATTGAGAATACCCCAAGTTTAGAGTTGGGCGCGTTTGCCATCTAAATTGTAGCCTGGTGAAGCTTCCTTGCTGGCAGACTTGGTCCAAGTCCCTTGGAATGGGGCACAAAAAGGTGGTGGTCCAATTGTCCTTATACCCTTCAAAAGCCCTTCTTTTCTTTCATTCACACCTACATCACAGCTACAAGTGCTACTAAATACATCTTGTCCTTGTATCCTTTTCCAGCACAACATCACCTTTTCCACTGACTGAAGCATAGGCGAGTATTCATGTGTGTTCATGTTCTATTTTGCAATAGAGCAGCAGATGGTCCTGATCTTCTCCCCTGTCCTTGCACAGATAACACCAACTTAAGAATCTTCCCCTTCTGAGATTCTCAGCTGTGGGAATGTAGTTCCAGGCAGTAGTAAAAAAAGACAAGACCTCCTTTTTTGATGCATTTGAGTTCCATATTGTTTCCTGTGTCCTTCCCTGTGCCACCAAGATTGACTTAATAAATCCTGATGAGAAGGCTCTTCATTGGTTGAACCTCATCTTTCCTTGGAAAAGGATTCTGCAGTAACTTAAGACCTATTTGAGGAACAGAAAATGCCTATTGGTAGCCACGGCAACTACAGAGGGAAAATCCTAAACTTGTGCTATCCCATAGCAACATTCAGTCGAAAAGTTATTCCACATGTTCATGATTAGAGGTTCTCCTATATGTTTATATTAGTTCACCAGGCACAACCATATGGGGTGCTATCATTTAGTTATCCCATGTTAGTTCCATTGCACTGAATGTTTACCTTCCATCTCTTGCTTCTACCAAAGCCATCATCCTTATAGCAACTCTCCAGAGCCACTTCTGCAACAGAGCTTCATAAGAAACCTTAATTCTCAAACCACTTTGCCTGATGGGATAAGTTACAGCACTCTGGTTTACCCTAATATTTGTTTTTCCCCTTCTTACCATCCATAGGAAGTTTCTCTGCATCTGCTCAATGCATTTTAAGCTGGAGCTTGGAATAATGTGCAGAGATTGACAGTGAGTAATTGGTATAAGGGGATGGAACCTACTGTTCACATTCTGATGTTGGACAGCAAGTGGTTTAATGCTAATGTTTGAGACCAAGTAGTCTAACGTTTGTACTCTTTGTTTTGATTTTAAGAATCAGATGTCCTTTAAGTGGCTTCTAAACTTCTTTTCTTTTCTGTAGGTATTTCCGGATGGAACCTTTGCCAGGTCGCAAGTATGTACTGTGCTCTAAACCTTTTTTCTTCTGTACTTCTAATCGAATTTTGCAAATCCAATTCTGCAGAATTTATTAATTTATTATGAATAATTGTTATTCTCAGTACTTTGCTTCAGATTAGTCAGAACTTTCAGGGTGTCCCTTTGGGTTGTTTGGGGGGGGAGGGGGAGGGGGAAGGTTGGGGGTGAGGGTGTTTTTGTGGAGGGAAGGAAAATAATAGAAGGGTGAAAGGTCTGTCCTATACTTGTTTTATATTAACCAGTTGACTACTGCCAGTGCGCTTGTGCCACCACAGCCTGGAGAAAAAGTTGTAAACTATCCTAATCGGCCAGTAGACACAACTACTGATTTTGAAGGAACAATTAGTCTTCAACCTTCTCAACCGGTATGCTTTTCAAGTTCATTACTTTAAGTCCCTTAATTCTATCAAAGCTTTTATTGTATGTGCATATTGCCACTGAGTGATTAAATTAACAAGAAGGAACAATATGATATTCTCTTTTCTACAAGGAGTAATAATACCTTCCAACATACATTTTGAATTATCTGGGTTTTGGTGTTTGAGATTGTTGTCCCCTGTAGCATCTAATTATGTGTTTATTTTCATTTTGCATGAGATTTATGGTCCACTCCCTTGCACAGTCTGTTGTCTATTGCATGAGAACTGGAGATGCGACTTAATATTTTGTTCTACTTGTTAATAGGCTTACAATGTTCAGAACAAAATTCTGAGACTTGAACTAGATGTTGAATTAGACCCTGTTTAGATGATATCAAGTCTCGCTTAATATCTAGTTATTTTGCCTCTACTACATTCAGAATGTTCTCCTCCTCTTCCTTGATTTAAGCCTGCCTAAAATTGAAAAAAACACCTAAACACCTTTAGGGAAGCTGTTGAACAAGATTTTCTAAACTTCAGGACTTGTAACCTTGTCCAACTAAGGTCTTAAAATGTTTTTTCCAGTTTGCATATGTAAAATGAGAAACAAAGAACATATGCCATTTACCTCTTGTTACAAAATTTCGATATCTAGTGCCTTTGCTAATCATATGCTTTAGAAATGATATTTTTTGCAAATATATTTGGAATATGTGTTACTGTTTAAACATGCAAATGATATACATCTTCACATTCCTTTACTTGTGCATTACACTTAATTATGTATGCAATATTTGCTAAACATTTTTTTTCCATCTATACTATATGAGATTAGAATCTATGTACCTCTATGTTATTGGAGGATTAATTTAGAAAAAATATAGAACTGAAAGTCTGTGCATATGTATGTATCCATATTTTTGAATACAAGCATAGATGTACTATCCCTTGGCTTTGACACTAGTCATTATATGATGCATTTATTTTCGCAAAAATTATGTTTTTCTCTTTATGTAAATATAGATTGCAAATATCAATATTTAGGGTTAAAAGATTCATAAATCTGTGCTGTATAATATCGACATTGTAAGTTCTCATCTTCTATTAAAAAAAATCATGTCATAAACCTGTTCTTTTATTATGGATTCAACAATTGAAAAGTAAAAATATTGCATTTTCACTTTACTTTCAGATTAATCTGAATGGCATTCCACACTTTTTAGAACTCAAGTTCTTGGTAAGGGAAACGAAATCTTATCACTCTGAGTAACATGTTACCCTAGCAGTTTCTTTTTTCTCAATTCAAGACAATGACCAGCTCTATGAAGATTGAAGAGAGTAAAGAAGGAAATAGAAGAAAAGACTTTGTGGAAATTCTTTATATTTGAAGCTGGTTTGGAAATCTTCCATTGTGAAACCAGCCCCATATAGAGATAGATTCATGTCTCCTGAAACATGCCCTTTGATCAGGAATTGGTACAATGCTAATTATATATTTTACTGGATTAATTTCTTTTTGGTGGTCTTTTTCCTATTTCATTGTTTTCCTCTAACGTTTGTGCATTTTCTACCAAATCTTGGTATGGTTTTAGTTTGTTTCACCCAAACCACCATAGGTGGCAACCCTGTCAAACTGTTCAAGAAAAATATTGGTAAAACAAAACATTTACATCATATCCCATAGCAAGGGAGTGGCATTCATTCGAGATTGACTAGACATGGAAAGTGTGAAGTGAGGGGTATTCTCCTAACATTACAGTCACATACTATTATTATAAATACAAGTTGGTCACTTATTGGTTATATGAGTTTGGGTAGATTGATTTTCTTCCCAAATTCTTTGGCTCTCAGTGGTAGCTAGCCTAACAGTGTAGACAAGTCCTGTTATGAAGTATCAAGGATAATAAAGCCGTCTTAAATTTGTTGAAGAACAATTGTCCTACTCTATCACAGACATTTAAAACATAACTCTTAAAATATTAAGGACGGTGAAATCCAATTCCAAGCATAGATTTGCTCTGTGTGATTTTGGCTAAGACTTGGGCCACCTTGCCATTATAATAGCGGGTCTGGCAAGCTGGTTAATGTTTCAAAGATGTGGGAAGCTCCTACTTTAATATATAGGGTCCCTATTGCGCCGTTTCAAGCTCAAGTTTGATCTTTTGAATGATTATTTCAGAATGGTTTAATTTGAAGTATCACATAATTGCAAGCCACAAGTTTTGTTCTTATGGAAGAGTGGACAGAAGTTTCCCACGAATTAATGTGTGCTCCAGAAAACTAGAATTAGAACTATGGTGTCTTATCAAAGTAGGATCTAATATTTTTAAAGGAGTAAAATAGTGAACGTGATTTGTGAAAATTGTATGACTCAGTGAAATTACTTGTCAGATTAGGATTTTTGGTTTTGAAAATGTTTTAGATGGCCTGATTCTCCTCGATCTTTGAAAAATTCATTTTGTGCCTGATATATACATGTTATATGCTAAGTTGTCTGTAAGTACTAGGCAAAGGACTTTTAGAAGGGAAAGGGTTAGAATTCCCATGGATACATTAAGTCATATGACATCTGCGAGGGTGTAAAAGGATAAAGATGCCTTACTTTCCCCGCAAATAGCCTAATTCAGAGTATTCCTTTTAATTTCTGGTCTCATTGGAATCTTCAAGAGCCTTACCTCACCATGATGCAATATTTTTGAATGGATATACTGTCTTCATAAATCAAGGTTTAGAAAGATGCATTACTCAGAAAAAGCTCTTTGGATATTACATCCTACTGTAGGGGAACCTTTACTGGGCAAAATTGAGAATAGTCATTAAAGCATAATATATCACGATTCCATGCTGTTAAATTTTGCACATTCTCCATTAATAAGCACTTGAAAGTTGGAATTGTGATGCTTATATGGGCATTGATGTTTGGGTTCCGGTTGCTTTTTGCATGGCATTGGGTTTTAGAATGAATTGATCTGCTCTTCTGGATGTAGATGGATGTTGAAAAAGATGTCTGTCAAATTTGTTCTTTGTTTTCTTTGAAATGTTTCTTCAAGTGCAAAGCATTTCAAAGACATCTGTGGTTCTTGAATTTGTTGCTGGAACCAACTCTGAACCATGTTGACTTTGAGGTGTGATGAATTGGCTTTTAGTGCTTCAACTTTTTCTCAAAGCATTTATGGAATATCAGTGCAGTAGAACTGTTGCATCTATAGCAGTAACTTATCCCCAGTTACTTTTGGACTTAACTGTTTGTCTAAAAGTTATCCTCATACATATTCTCTCATAATTAAGCAGGCATCATCAGGAAATGCAGTATCTGGGGGCATGCCCGGTCCTCATGTGATGACAACAAGATCTGTTCCCCGCCCTATGCCTATGGGCATGCCACGGCTCCAACCTCAAGGAATGGCTGCTTATAATCTTACTTCTCAGGCTGGAATGGGTGGTGGGATGAATCCTGGTGCCATGCCTATGCAGCGAGGTGTTGCTGCCCAGGCTCATCAGCAGCAGCAGGTTTTCTTTTGTTTTGCTGAAGATGTACCTTGATATGACTTTTTGTTGTTCTTATGAATGTTATATTCTCTGGTGATTAGATTAGGAGAAAGGACCCAGCAGGAATGACGGGATATCCTCCACAAAAAAATTCAAGACGCTTCTGAGGTAATTTTTTAATACTGTACTCAGAGCATATTATATAGCTTCTGTGCTGCTATTACGTTATATTTTGACACATTCGGTAAGATATGGTATAGAGCACAATAACTTCCTGTCAGGACCAGTTTTGGCAGTGGGGAGATTTGTCAAGGCCTTTGTGTCAAGTTTTGTTGATAATTCTGTTAACACTCTTCTTGTTCATTGATCCACTGCACCGCCTTCTCAGTCCCTGTTATATATTGTTTAAAATTCTAATATCTAATTCCTCTTTTTTTTGTTTCCTTTTCTCTTTTTCTCTCTTTTTTTTTTTTGGTTGCACAGATACTAGGGTTTTTGATTCTTGTCATGTAACGGGTGTACAAGCTACTAACAAATGATAGAATGGTATTGTGATGTTATTTTGATTGCTAATTATAACACAAGAAAAAGAGAGCAGCATCCAAAGCTGCCGAGCAAAGAAATTGATCGGGGCCTTTTGATTTAGGGGAGCTCCATCTCTGTGTATAGATAGTACTTCAAGAAAAGAGATTTTACTGATGCCCAGAGAAGGCATCTTAGACTCATAAGTAGAGTTCTTTTCTGGTGTATTGACCGAGTAGGAATGTATATTTACCAGTTTATCATCACACGCCACTGTCATAGGTCTAGTAATTTGAGTCCTCTTATGTAGAAAGAAATATTTATTGCATATCATATAATGAGCACTATTAGCCATTACCCATATTCAGCTTAACTGATATGTTTCTTCATTTCCCATGTAACTAGTTTCCATCACTGAATACAATCTGTTATTGATCATCTAAAACTACGTGCTTCCTGCCGAATTTTTCATGCATCAGCAACTCACAATAAGAGAATGTGAATTTATTGTACTGACATTTTTTTGATGCTCATTTTAGTAGCTGTTGGTTGGACTCTTGCTTGGTTTAGCTGATTAGACCAAATATATAATTTTTTTTTATTATGTGTCATAATGAACTGTAAGTTTTCCCCAAATTCTTCTGCATCTTCCATGTTCAACTAGTATGACGAAGCAAGTTCAGAAAGTATTGTGCACTGGGATTGGATGTTGTTGGCCGCCAGTTGAAATTAAAGATACGGAGCTGGTTTGAGGTTCTGAAAGGATTAGAATGACGGTTGTTATTTGCTACTAACGAGGTAAACAAAACTGAGCGAAAGCCTTAAATCATCCATGAAACTTTTTGTGTGTACTATAGATGGTGTTGAAGGAATGTATGTGATCTTGAGATGGAACTCGTTTCTCAATGCTAGGGCATTTTATACCGCAATAGAAGCCAAAGTGAAAATTTGATAAGAGGCAAATGCAAGATTCTTAATTGGTATGTCTGTCAGGTTTCCGGTGACTTGTTGAAGATCCTTAGTTTCCAGCCCATTGACAGTCTCCACTGAAACCTCTAACTCAATAATGTCCAGATTTTTTGAGTATTATCGGAACCCATAATCTCTCTCTCTCTCTCTCTCTCTCTCAGAGGAAGTGATTATTCGCCACTCCAGTTGATATGCTAGGTATCGACATTGTTTCTTCTCTCCCCACGCCATTGCAGGATCGCCTTCCCCAGAACAAGAAATCATCTCACTCATTTAAGTACTAAAATAAGTGCAATAGTTTAACAAAGATAATTCTTTATTGTGACTAATGAAGGTTTACGCGATTCCCTTTCCATCCCTAACTTTTAGGTTCAGGATTTGAACCCTCAATCTAAGGGCGGAGAGATAGGCTGGCGATGCTGCTAGAGCACAAATTTGCCAACCAGTGCAAGTCTCACCTAAACGTCGAAATTGCCTTTCTATCCTTCAATTTCAATGTTACAACAATCGTAGCACCTTCTGACATACACCACTTCCTCGATAAACATCGTTACCAATATTGAAGAATAGCATATTGTCATCACTGGAATCAACCAAAATCTTGTAATAAAGTATTGCTCAAAATTTGGCCCTCCTTTTCTTTTATTTGCCATCCTCAGATTCCTTTCACTGATTAAAAACCCAAGTGCATCCGTAAAGCCACCGAACCAGGCCACCACAACTACAACACTGCCATCATTATCCAATATTCAATTGCAATTCAAATGGGCATTATTCCCTTGTTATGCATTATGACATTATTAACTTGTGTTTGTGGAAGATGTCTGATGATTTCTTGATTAAATTAGGAGAAGAAATCCATTGCTCAACGAAACACATAAACATGGAAGATTCCAACCTAACTTTATCAAACATAAGTACAACCATCAAAACCCTCTGATATTTTAGTTTGCAATCACCTTCGGCATTGCTTCTTTCAGAATTCTGGGCTGGGATGATAGTTAGATTGAGTAGAGAGAGTTGAGGGATTTTGAAGTGGCTGTGAAAGGGCTTTTAATTTGGTGAAGAAAGGGATAAATAAGGCGGCTAAGAGATGTGTAATCATTGTGAGACATGGGAGTAGTCTTTATCTGAGGGCAAGGAGGCGGTGCGATAGTTTGTTACAGGAAGGGTGGGAGCCGAGGCTAACAATGGAAGACTTGGAGGAGGATAGGGAATTGAATTTGACAGAGAGATTGGGAAATATCAAAAGCGAAATGGTGTTTTGACCATCTAAAAAGGGTAGTTTAGACATTTATATAAAAATTGCTCTAGCGGAAAAACATCTATTTTGGCAATATTGCACGCTCGGAGAAATATGGTGATCGGTACTTATTATTTTTCTTTAGATTATACTTCTCTTGAATTTTTGCCTATCCAATATTTATATCGGAGGAATTTCTTTTAAAGTAAATTTTAGGTAGTTCATCGAGTCTCATCTTTTTCAAGTTAATATGATTTTCCATGCAATATTGGAAGCTTGGGCCCTATGGTTTTTCCTTTTAAACCCTTAAATTTATTATTTATTTATTAAAAAAAATTTGGCACAAAATAACCCTTTTCATGATAGACAAGGAAGCTTTACATTAAACTGTATATACATCGGAGAACTTTATACGCATCAGGCTAGACTAGTCTATACACTCATAAGATAACATCAGAGCTAATAAAATTGAATGTGGGCCAAACAATCTGGGAAAATCAGTAAACAACGAAGATCTCTCCCCCCATTCCAGAATCAAATCCAGATCTTCCCTATTCTGAGTCACTTTTGTACGAGAGCCTATATGCCGCACACAGCATTCACTGCTTCATGCACCACTTGCACAGGCTGTATCTTCCTCTGTTGAAAGATGCATCTGTTCCTTGCTTGCCATACAAAATTTTTAGCAGCAGCAAAATCTAGTCTCCTTAATTGATGGATTTGGGGCAGGAACGGTTGCAGGAAGCAACGGTTCTGAAAGGTTGATGGCCAAGATTTGACCAAAAAAAAAATGTAAGGTCCAAATTTCGTTTTATAAATCATTTTTCACATCATCTGTGGGGCTCACAAAATTTTGTTCTATAGTTATATATTGTGCAAAGTGAGTTAATCATGTGCAAACTGGCAAAATGCACAAAATTGGTCCGGACGGTTTCTTTGTTGACTGTTCCTTGGCTAATTCCTTCAATTATTGTCCAACAAAAAAAATCGGAAGAATGTTGTTCTGACATAGGTATGGTATGAAACTATGCTTGCCAACAAAGAAAAAAAAAATTTTAAATGTTGGGCTGCCGGGCTTAGAAATTTTTTTTTTATCCATATGTTTTGGAGCAGCCAAAAAGGAGGAGGAAGAGGAAACTCATGATGAATCAGTTCTTGACTCAGTGATCAAATTTTTAGCTGTGATCGTTTGGTTACTGCAAAACAGCTAGATATATCCTCTATCTTAGAAATGGTTAGTATATACTACGTATAGTAGATTATTTGTTGAAATTTATTAAGTGATATTAGTCTTAAAATTAGTAAGGATTTTGACTAATTGCTGGTCAGCATATTTTTCTCTGTTGGGTAAATTTTGAATTTTTATTTTCATTTGCTTCTGTTATTTCAATCAATATGGATGGCTACATGGTGGCAGTGGATGTGGAAACGGAGCCAGAGGATTAAGAAAAAGAGCTGCGTTGCTAACTGGGAAAAAAGAGCCCCCATTGAAGTGGATGCCAGGCAAATAACCAAGTTCCTTTGGTGGGTGCTCTTTTTTCATAATCTGTTTGGACATAACAATTTCTGTGACTTACAATTGATGATATACGTTGGGCTATGTGATTGTTTGCTGGAGCAGATTTTCTTTGCTTGGAAAAGACTGTTTAGTTAGAGCCGTAGAAATTTGACTAGGCAATTGACCCTATTTCACTAATTTTAGCCCTCTACTAACTAGTACAGAATTGATGGTGTAAATGTATTAGAGAATGATTTTGTTGTAAATATGTTTACTTGCACTTTTTCATCATATTTAAAAAAAAAAAAAAATTTACAGCTTGGCCGCAAGCCCAGCAGCCATCATTTAAAAAAAAAAATTATTTTTTCTTTCCTGCCGGACTGACTATGCTTGGCAGATATAGTTTTATACCCATGTTATGTCAGAACAATATTCTTCCGATTTTTTATTTTTTGGCCAATAATCGAAGGAACTAGCCCAATTCCTGCCCCAAATCCTCAATTGATCGGCAAAGAACTTGGAACAACATAATCAAATGCTGCAACATAAATAAATGTCTACACCACCAGCATTTGCCTTTGAACATGTATAACGTTTACTGCATAGCATGTCTAAAATTTGGGGTCAAGTATTTAATCAAAAAGGAAAATGACCTGTTTCATCTTTCACATTTCGCAAAAATATTCTTTTCGTCCCTCACTTTTAAAATAAAGCAAATTCATCCCTGACATTTAAAAATTAAAGCTATTACATCCCTGAACCTAATTTTCAATCTGAATCAAACCATTCAATAGCCCAGTAATAAATTTCGGAAATAGAATTGATAGATCACTCGGTGACATTTATTAAACCAAAAAAATAAAAATTATAACATAAAAGGCCATTCTTTGTCTTGGAATAGTGGGATTTTTTTTTTTGGTAAATCTTTTCATACACCGTTAGTATATCCGCTTGCGAATCTAGATGTGTATCATAAATATAAAATTTGGTGTTTAAATTTAAATTGAAATGATATGGCGGTACATAAAACCGTCAGTGTATACAATGATAATGTAGGAAAGATTAAAAATAATTTTTTAAGGTAATAGTTCATAACACTTCAATTTTTTTCACTTCTTTAGGGTAGCAACGGCTGCCCCTACCCGGCACCTGTGGTGGCCTCCAGCAATCGTATCTGTGATTCTTGAGGCTCCATATCCCTAGCAACTACCAACCGTGCCAGAAACACTACTTATTGATCATTAGATAGTGAAACCAAAAGAAGTGATTAAAGTGATAGAATTAGAATACTATCATTAAACTTGTCGTTGATCTAAGACTAACTACTAAACTTGTCAAGTAATTAGTTCGAACCCTGATAAATTTCTGAAGGGATAGATACATACAATTGTCGGTTAGGAGTTCATCTGCGCAAAAGTATTCAGAGACATCTCAGTCCTTTAACGTTGAAAACAATTTTCATAGAAATAGCTTGCTAGGCGTCATCTTTTGATACTCATGCATAGCATGAACTACTAGGTGTGTGGCAAGTAGATACAAGTAGAAACTTTTTAGGTTCAGGATAGGTACGGTTAGGAATTCTATATGGTTGTGTAGTTATCGCACAATTTACATGATGTGGAGCATATTTACATAATTTTGTTGTATGGATAAATTTTGCTCCTGTACACTATTTTAATGCATAAATACAACTATTTTTATAAATGTACATCAAATTATGAAAAGTATCAACTATGCCAATACTATCTAATACCAAACGTACATGTTCCAAAGTATAACGTGGATATTGAATTCTCTTAAGATATTTCACACTATAACGTGGATCAATATCATAAAAGTATTCAATGAACGTTGGCCACATCATGATTCATCTTTGTTGTTTCTAACATTTTCGTTATTTCAACCCACTAATATTTTTTATTAAATCCAATGAATTTTAAGTAATTTCACTTTGATCCATTAAATCTTAAAATATTGATAAACCCCAAAACGCTTTGTTTCTCATTTGAACCAACTAAATTTTTATTAAATCTATAGAATACTCTTTTAGGGTAGCATTATCATTCAGAATTTATCCGTTAGTTTGAACCATTAATATCCAAATTCCACTTTAGTTCCAAACCATAAAAGGGTTTTCTGGGTATTTTTTAAACATAGGGAAATTTTCTATAGTTTATGGAAAGTGAAAGTTGCCTGTAGAAATTCCATATGCTGCAATAGTTTCAATATTTTTCTCTCCTTTCGAGCAAACCCTTTAGCTAGAGACCAGTTTGAACATAATGAATATGGTAATTGTATTTTCCATAGGATATGACATATAGCTGTTAGCCAACTTGACACCCCTTTGTTGGAGAGCAGTTTAAAAGTAATGATTATGGTACAAATGTATTTTCTACCAAATATGACATACAAACGTAAGAGAATGTTCTAGCCATATCCCTTGGCACGAAGTTGCGCAGGACAGAAAATGTCAAATTGCAAAGTGCAAATTAGACTACTTCTCACATGTCCTAGCATTCTTGCCAGAAACTTCTTACATTTGGGTTCAAGAACAATGGAGATGAAAGCCTCTTTGATCTTCAACACCGTGCAAAAAACTGAGGGAAGTGGTTATTGACGAAGTTCAACATCAGAGAGCAACAAAGGGGTAAACGGTAAGAGAAGAAAGGATGCAAGTTTAGATTTTCAACTTAAGTTCCATCAGAACACAGATTTTTGACTTGGGCAAGGCCAAAAAAAAAAAAAACTGGCAGCAGAATTTGCTTTTCCTAGAAACTAAATCCTATATTAAGATATTTTGTACCTTCCCACTGATTGTCACAAAATTTGTATTTAAACTACAACATAAGATTAAACTGAAAAAAAAAAAAGAAAAAAGAAAATTGCTTTGTACCAAAATTTACATGATTAGTGGGCTCAACAAGCTTTAAGACTGCGTCATTATGCCTGAATGAGGTAAATCTATCTCAATTTGCTTCCACATGAAAAGGGCAACAACATTGTTTTTCATCCTCACACCAGCTATTTCCAGGAGACAAAATTTAGGCACTTTTAAGCAACAAATGATATCAGAGAGAGTGAGTGGTACATGCAAGGACATTTTAGTTTCGCAAGCCAACCCCAAAGTGAAACCTCCCTTTACGTTGATCATTAAATGCATATTCAAGTCTTAAAGGCCCCAGAGGAGAATCCACACGGATTCCAAGCCCGTAGCCATATCCACTACCGGGCTTTCGCCTTACACCAGCAGGATCACCTGAATTTATGAAGTTCAATTACGTAAATCATGAATCATTATACTGTCAAAGACCTAAGTACATAATCATCATACAGAATACAAAAGCAAGCCTTTAAGACCTAGCAACATCAATAGCATAGGCATCATGCCATCAAACCATTTCACACTTTGCCTGGAAGAGCAATTAGACTAAGAATCAAATGCTCAATCAAATCTTATCCATATTTAGTTCCACAAGTTCTTTCAAGTTTTCTTAAACCCACTTTCTTATATGTATGGAACACACCCATGGTGAAGTCAGACAACCCTCGAGGCTCACTTAACAGCAGCTTTAGTTGAGTGCTTCTAGAACTGTGCAAAAAGCATCAAAAACTTGGTGCCACTTTACTGAATAACTTTTTCTACTCAACACAAACAAGTAATGCGGAGTAGATTATTAACCTGCCAAAGAGTACAAGTTGCAGAGAAGACATTGAAGATCAGAAAGGCATACCTGGCACAGTAGTTCCAGATCCAAGGTCAGTTCCATAATCAGCAAATATGACCCCTTCAACTGGCCCTGTCTGCAAATAGTTGAATTCATTACAAGACATTCTAAACAGGAGTAGTTCCTCATAGAGATTAGAGTCATTATCAAAGGATAAACCACAAATCATGATTTGACAATGCAAGGTTAAAAGAGAGTTTGGTTGTCCCCATTAGCTGCGATTTGGAGAACAATGAAACATCACTCATGATTTAAAAGGTCATTTGTTGAGCTGGAGTTATTGTAGCAATAAGAATAAAAGAGCTAATTTATTAAAAACTGTCACTTTAAAGAGAAAGGAAGCACAGCACAATTGATTTAAAAGAACATCTAAGAACGTTAAAAGTGTCATTTGAATACCCTTTACTTTTGAATTCAGGAATGTTCTTCCAGAGATTGCTTTCTTTTGCTTCCTTTTTTGGCCAACTTACATAGCTCTCTTCATAAATATGTTTTCCTATGTCATTCATGTTACACCCTCAGTGCCTTAAATATAATCCACAAAATGGAAACAAAAATACTAAAAATCATGAAAACAAAATACCATCAAAAGAAAAAGGAAAATCTATGACAATGCACACACAAAGACAATGTGCACGTGTGCGAATTAGAGAATGCGTACATATATACACGTGCATATCCATATGTGTGTTATAGCGCACAAATTACACAGCAAAACTTTTGGAAGAAATTCTTATGCCAGCTTATAAAAGGCGATTAACAGAATCAGTAGGAAAAAAATCCACTATTGCAAATTCTGAGGATCGAACTTTAGGTTCTCCACCTACCAGAGGGAATGAAACTTCTCCACAACCAACCGCACAAGACCGACCTGATCCAACAGCTCCTTCTTCATAACCCCGCACACTATTGGTGCCACCAATTGCAAATGCTTCATGCGGTGGAAAATTTCCCACAACATGTCCACCAGACAAACTACAAAGATGAGAAACCAAAACAATCAATAAGCTAATCTTACAGTATAAAACAGACATTGATTTTTGTGAGACTTAAACCATGACATTGAAAACCAAAAGCTCCAACCCAATCTAGGTAATACTTCATGAAAAAGTGTACACGGATAGTACCTTAAATGAAAGCAAGCAGGACCAAGCACCAAACCCTTCCTCGCACGAGCATTCACTCTGTTGAAAAATAGCCATTCTGGCCAAACAGGAATTCCCTGATCCATGTTAAAAGCAAACTGCACAACAATTTCAACAATGCCAAAACATTAATGCAGCAGGTCAATAAGTCTAGAAACTCAACACCAAAACATAGGATTGATCAAGAAAAGTTTACAATAAAGTTCAGATAACCAACCATTGAAGAACCTGGGTCTCCAGAACCAGTATAAACAGTCTCAAGTTTAGCTAGTAGCATGTCATCATGGGTATTGCCACTGCAGCAAAAGTATTACATGAAAAGATGCTCAATTTTGTAGTCCTAGCAGTCACCAAAATTGTAGCAAACATAAAAAAATGCCTACCTTGCTGTAAGTGGGCTGCTATAGAAATCCCTTATGACAGGATTGCCTTTGTCATCATGAGCACCAGTACGCTGAAACATAGAACATTTGTTGCCAAGGAAGCCAATCAACAAGCAAAAAACTCGAGAATGTCCTAAGCGACTTAGCATAGTAAAATAAGGAACAAATAGTGAAGAATGATGAACCTAACAACAAAGGCATAATGCACAATGAGGAAAACTAGCATTTTGTTATATCATGATTTTTCTGCAAGCATAGCAGCATTTGTCAATACAAATCCAGCAAATGTAAAACATTGACAACAACAAAATTTTGTCAGAGGAAATAAGGTACAAAAATGGGAAGTAAAATGAAAGTTACTGATACTTATGAAACATCAACATTTTTGTGGGATCGGACAAAAGCATAACATGTTAAGGAACATCAGGTCGATGCAGGAAGAAATTCACATTTAAAAAGTACAGAATACAAGAAAAATAAGTTTGTGAGTAAGAGAGACTCAATTTGCAAGTAGCTCAATTGAGGTCAGCTTGTTTGAGCCTACTCGAGCTTGAGTAGCACAAAAACATTCATATATCATTTTTAAATAAAAAGTGCGAAAAATTACACACTTGAGAATATATAAAAAAAAAAATGAGTGTGTGTAGAAGAGATACATTGAGCTTGACAAACTTCTGAACCTCACAAATATGTAATCAAGCTCGAGGTCGCCAAGCAATTTGAGCTCAATCACTTCAAATTGAGCTTTCGACCATGCAAGCTAGCGATCAGTCGAGTTTAGCTCGAATATTTTGCAGTCCTATGCTTTATGATCAGCATCTATATTCTTTTCTCTGATCCTTTTTAACTAAGTGTGCCCTTGCAAAGCCAAGAATCAGATATAAAAGCTGAGATTTGAACATGGGTATGATATTAATACACCCTTTTTAACTTTTCCCACACCCTTTGAGTGTTTTTTAGGCCAAATGACAAGCATGCATGGTAGGCAAGAAGAAACATGATAGGTATGTGCAAAAAGCTAAGTTTGTGTGGATATCATTGCCCTTTAAACATTTAGCATGCACTTCTTAGAAGTTCATGCATTCTAGTTCAATTTCAACCAGGATACCAAACAACAAAAACTAAATGATTGCCATATATGTTATTCACATAAACACAGAGAAATGCCTAGAGAAATAATGAACCAGTTTCTAAACGAAATAGGCACATAACTGCACATCAGGAAATTACCTGAAAAATAACTCCCAGAGTTCCATTCCACTTTGGCCTGAATGGCCGGCCGTATTCAATTCCAGCTGTTACACGCCCGATCGTAAAGCTATTACTATCGGGTTGGTTCCCATGAACAAGTGTAGGGGTTCTGGAATTCTATTTAAAGAAACTGAGTCAAATAGAAAGTCTTAAGTAAAAGATGAGATTTTGATCTAGTCCTAATACCTGGATCATGATTGACCTTGAGGTCCTTGTATCATCTCCTTCAATCCATGGGTCCGTATAGTTAATTCTGAATATTGAGTCAATTTGCCCCCTCTCCAATGACACATTAAGCTTTTGGTTTTTCCCGAATAGATTTTTGTGGTAAATTGCACAGCTGCAGTTAAACAATATGATAAAGCAGCATACTTTATTAATTTAAATAGGTATCATGTACTGAGATACACAACAAGCACAACAGCGTTATGACACGGAATTCTTTTTTTAATACAAGATGACTCTATGCTGGTCTTTCAGACAATTGTAACATGTATGAAGTGTAATATAGATCCCATTTACAAGAGCATATAAATAACGTGATGAAAATTTAGCTTAACAGATATCCCAATCAGGAGCCAGATAATTTTTCTTCTTTCAAGGGGGATTTGGGTACAAGTAAAAGAGGGGTTGTTTATGAGAAATGAAATCCATTTACAATTTCAATTAGAAAGACCTCAAATACTCAGAAATAAAGAGTATACAACACCTCATTTTCTGAGTTGATCAAACCAATTATATAGTGTTGTTAGAATGAAAGCCAACATCTTAGTAAAGAAAAACTCATTACGATGTGGTACTTCTAGTAATAACCAAAGAAAATAAAAAATCAATCAGTCGAGACAGAGAGAGTCATCAGAAGAGCATGCTAAAATAATTTGAAGCAAAAGCTAAAACAAGAAAACAATAACTTTATGCTGAGAAAAATCATTTGTAGCAGCAAGATTACCTTCCTATCAGTCCAGCTAGAGGGCCACTTGTTATCCTACAAAACAAAGTCAAACAAGTAAATTGCAGCAAAAGACGTTAAAATTAGCACACATACCTGTATGTACATGTGCCCATGCTAAATATCACATTTTTTATACACATACCCGCTTGAAATTCCACCACCAGCTGAGATTCCCCCTCCACTTTTGCGCTCTACGATATTCAATGTCAAATCAATCTTGTTACTGTCTGCAGAGTTATGCCCAGAAAAAGAGAAAACATTAACAAGTAGTACAGAGATATATGTCACAATTTTTTACAAATAAAGCATCTAGAATGTTACGCAAAAGTTATCTGTTGATTCACCTCCAGCAGGCTGAGGAATTATACTAACATCTTCCATAATACCCATAGTTAGCAGGGTATCCACATCTCTTTTCCCCTGCAGCATACTGTACACCTACATCAGAAAAATTCAGAACCAAGTCACAAAAGGAAGCAAAATGTAAAATTTATTGCCAACAATGTTATGCATCTATAGAAAGTAAAGGCAAAGTGGTAACACCAAAATTATGATACTAAAATTGCTTGCCAATCCAGATTAAATCTTGTACAAGGCTTGAAACTAAGAATGATTGCTACTAAATATGGACAAAGAAGTCAACTAAATCATATTCTTAAAGAAAATATGCTATATCTGGAAAGTGAAACATGATATATGCACAAAATGACAGCTTCCATGTCTTTGGAGTTCAACAAAACAACTATGTAGACATATAATATTTAATGCTTCTATAAAGCGTAATTATAGCAGTTCAGCTTCTGATTACTGACCATAACCATTCATGGTTGAACAAATAAAGTTTGTGGTATGTGGAACTTGTGTAATACTCTTTTAAGTTCATTTGAGGAGAGAAGCATTAAAAACGAGACTACTTCAAATAAGTCCAAAATCATCTAGAGAGAGAAGAATTGGCAAATCATGATTTCCTCATCACAATGAAAATGCATTGCTATATTTAAGTAACAACCATTTAAAACACACTTGACCCCGGTGAAATATGTGCAGTTTTACCAGTATGCCAACCTGAACTGTTTCAAGAATGTTTCCCCACTATGATCAATTCAACAAACTTGGCATCAAGTTTTTCACAGAGCATTTAGATCCAGGACCCCATGAAAAGAAAGTAGTATACTTTATAATAAAGAGGTTTCTTGATAGCTCAAGGACAAATAAGCCAATAAACACACCAAAATCAGGTAAATTAATAAGGTTACTATGAATTAAACCTGTCCCTTCTTCGTGGTAAGTTGGCGTAGTATTGTTTCAGGCCTTGTTTTGCCAACAGTTGGCTCTCCACTGCAGTAATAGGAAAAATTAGGATATATGAAATCACCCTTAAGAGGAAAATTTAGTATGCGATAAGCATAACAGTCCAGCATCAAGTTCTTACGTCCTGTCAAGAAAACGTATTGTCACATTGTTGACCTCAGCTTCTGAAACCTGTAACCTAATAACGCCACCAGAGAGAATCTCTATACCTGATACCTAGAAATAGATCAAGATTCAATAAGATATGAACTCTTTGTCAACTTGATGGCCTCACAATTATCGAAGTCCTATAACTCTTTAAGATGGAAAACAAAGGAGAAACCCTTGTTCATGTCAGATTAGACACTAACCATGCCGAAAAGACCCCTCTCCATATACCAACCATTAATGGAGTTTATAACTTCATCCAGCCGCCTGATGTTAACCACTTTTCCTGCATGACTTGACAAAAACATAAGTGCAACTCAAAACACAAGAAAGCTATACATTAAAATATTTGTAATATGGAATTCACGGCAGAAGCAGAGGCGCTCTTGCAAGCTTCAGGTATTTGGGTCAATATGCACCAGAAAACATACCATATCCATCACGAAAGGCATCCTCTATAAACTTTGATGGAAGAACATTAGCTCCTTCACACACCAACCCCTGGAACTCTTGGTTTGGTTCTACCTTGGGCCACAAGAAATTCATACAAATAACTACACATTCACAGAAAATTCTGTGTCTAAAAAACCGAGAAGTATCCTGTAGTAATCAGAAATTTATTCAACATGACATGCAACAAACCCCTAAATAAATGAACATTTCAAGGAAGCCTATAAAAAAATTCTACAATCCCATAACAGCCCACTGCTTAGGAACTGAGGGTCAAAAGTTTAACAAGAAGAATTAAATAAAAAGGGCCAATATAGGTTCTTGCGGTTTATTGACAAATATATTGTTTGTGCCACAAATAAGTGACTAACTACCAAAAAATGAAAAAGCAAAGAGTGTGCCGTACATATAAATCTCACCAGGTGCATGCCACCTATCTGTAGGGCTTGCCCATGGTGCATGACAGCAGGGTCCAAAGAAATGTACATAATTTTATTGGTAAACATTTTTTGCACTTTTTCTTGATCTAAACTTTTTTGGTGACATTCAGCCATAGATAGGCAAAAGTCAGTGAAAGTGCATATATAGAAAGCAAGGATCCCAATCTTACAGAAACTAAGAATTGCCATCAATCAGATAGAAATGAATCAATCTTTTACTTAGCCAAGGAGGCATTGGCCTAGACGCTAAGGCTGAGGCACCAAGATTTAAAGGTCCTGAGTTCAAACCCCCCTTTCCCCTCCCTGTTTCTTAAATCCTACCCCTCTCCTACTAAAAAAAAATGAAAAGAAATCAAGATTTTATTCTTTTCCTCTCTCTTTCATGTATAGAGTGGATGTTATTCACAGCAAGCAATTTTTTTTCAATAAAGATATTGAATTACAATGTAATGGCCAGACAAAAAGTGATATTTTATAGCCCATTTGATTTGCAGGGAATTACCTGGGGAAGTAATCAAACTGTAAGTTTTGGTAAGTTAAAGCACCTCAGATGTGAAAAAGGAACCATAAGGAGTAGGACAACATAACCAACATAGAGAAATATTCATAACTGTAGTGGTTATGCAGTGACTTCCAAATGAGTTTAACTGAAAGATGTCTACAATCAGCCTTTAAAACTGTTGAGGGATGAAAGGTCCCCAAAAGCCATGGCCAACAAACAGCCCGTCGGCAAACATTGATCTTTTGCAAGGTGCACTATATTAGGTTTGCCAGACAACGCAGACGAATAAAATTTTATTTCAGTGAATATATACAAGAATCTTTAAAAGAAGTGCAATTCTAAGTGACAGGGCTTGTATTCATCCTTCAAGATTGAATATTCTCAAGGAAAGGGACCTAACTCTTCAAATATGACAAAAGCGTCCTATTTAAGCACACATTCATCACCTACCTGGCTCCATCAAGCTTGAAAATAATCGCTCCCATAGTTTCAACCCCTCCACCTCCCTCAGCTTTAATCAGGAGAAAATTGAGCATTAATTCCTTCTGTGAATTTATAGGTTCAATTAGATTGTTATGCGCTTTCTTCCTGTGGAAACGGATTTGGAAGAGCAGTGCCCCAAAACAGTAGCTCTTTTAGCTTGGGAAGCTGTGGCACAAAAATCCTAACTGGTAATATCTTGAGAAAAAGAAAGAAAATCAATGTGAACTGCTATTTTTTGTCTAAAAGATGAAGAAACAAATGATTTATCATCTCTATTTCACTGACCAATAGGTTTTTGATTTATGGATTAACTTCTTAGTGACTTGTAGTATTCAGTGGAAAATGCCAAGGCATGTAATCTGTTGATATGCTAAAGCTTTTATACAAGAAAAAAGCTAGCACTTTGAGACATAGCTTGTCTATACATTTTTAGGATCCTAAAATGAAGTGAACAAGAAACATCTGAAATTGTTTCATGGAATATGTTGTTCTTATCCATAGCACGATCCCAGATGAAACACAACATTGTGGAGTAAAATAGTTAGTATAATAAATTGGCTTGTGCACCCTCTTGGTGCCTCATTTCTTTTCTTTAATAAAGAGACTTTCAAAATAATTTAATAAACAAACTAAAACAGACTAGTGGTCAAGGGAGGACTCTTGGAGTCTTTCCCTCGACTAGATGCAGAGTTTGAATCTTGTGCCTAGCAATTAGGGATAGGAAGGGTGTGGGCAGACATGGGAGGGTAAAAAAGAAAGGCCCATAAAAGCCGACGGTTGACAGCTTCAAAACAAAAAGAAAACAAGCCTAATGAAGCTTCCAACCTAAAGGCAAGCTCAGTCAGTTTAATACCTTTTTGCAACTACAAAAAATTTTCAAAACCTAGTTTTATCTTTTGCTCAACCTCCAAGAAAAAAAAAAAAGAGAATTCATTTGTCCATAGTTCATATTTGAAATGTTTGAATTACATCTAAGAAGAGAAAATTCAATTTTCATACAAAGACTTAATAAAAAGTTCTCTCTCAGCTCAGCTTTTTTCAGTTTATTAACCAAAAAGACACCCAAAACAAAACATCCTTGACTTTACGAGTATTCTAAAAGTCCTTCATTTATTTTACAGACAAGGGGCTAACACAGGTATACAACATCAATATTGATACTATGCACTCAACTCTTAAAAAGTAATTGCAAATGATGCCCCTAGAGATTTTGTTGTCACACAAGACAAAAATTCAGACAAATGGAATCCAATTAGGCAGTCAGTGAATACAAATCAGTCTCAGCTAAGGTTTTCTCCCGGTTTAGCTAAGACTACCAAAGCTTGGATGCAGTGGCAAAGCCAAAATTAGTTTCCAGTGGGGACAAAAACAGTATTAGGGTTTCTTCTTATTTTTTTCTAAAAGATACAACAACAATACTTATGTGACAAAGTAAAAAGAATACATTTATAGCATGATTAGTATAACCCAAAATGACATGCCCAAACTTACTAGTAAAAATAATCATTTTCCTTTCAAAAGCATACTTAATATTTTTAAATTGCTCATTGACCTGCAATATTGTTAGGTACAAGGACAGAAAACTTGTATTATACTGAAAAAAAAATCACCCACATTGCATTGGAAAATATTATCTTCACTTTATCTTTCATTGAGCAGAGCAGTTACTTAATCATATGCACTAAATACCAAAATGTATTTTTTGTTTTATTGGAAAAAATCCAGACAATATACTTAACTGATGGGTAATAAATCAAATGACTTCCAAGGAAACTAAATGATTGGAGTAAAAAGCATTTGATTTTGGATTGTTTAGTATTCCAATTACATCAAATTACAAAACTATTCAATTGATCTTGGAGTAATACATTCACTGTTGAAAAACTTATTGGGGGCAAAGCTAAAGATTTGGAAAAGTTGACGGCTATGCTAGTGGAATTTTGTGGGGGTAGGGGCCTCACTTTGAATCCACTACAGCTTGGATGTAATTGAAGTATATTATCTACTTCTTAGACCTTCTTCACAGCATTACTTAAATTCTAACTATGATTCTGACATGTTGCCAAACCAATATTCTCATTTTACTGTGTGCACCAAGGTTCACATAAAATCCAATAGCTTTATGGAAGTTAAAAACTTTGTTGTTACCAATTATTGATATTGTCTATTTCAAAAGAAAAAAAAAATAGAGCAGGCCATTTAACTACAAGTGCCCCCTCCAACACGCATGCCATAAAATCAACAGTGACACCACTGGTTCAACAACTTTCTTGTTGAGAAAATTGATAATGTCACTTTGACCACCAAAGTCAACCTAAAATAGTTTGCAAAAGCTTTCAAAAAGGATGGGCTTGCTAGTTGTGGGATTGCATAAAGACCACATAACTTCAGCCTAGGTAATGCAAAGGAATTATGAATGCATTTCTGTAAAAATACAGCTCGAAGAACACCCTTTTCACCAATCTTTCCAAAGTACTTTCAATTTTCTGCTCCAATGTGCGCTATTTAAAACTTGCAAGTTCCAAAGGAACTATTCCCAAGTTCATCTCCACAAAATTTACATCGTTCTCAATCCCCAAAATCGACTGTACTTTCTCTATTTCATTCCAAAAGCAAACAAATGACAATACAAATGCACGAGTTATATTTAATCAATCCCCATACAAAGAAAATAAAATTGCTGAAAACATAAAGACATAAAATAAGCACACAAGTATTTGTGGAATGTAGAGTACCTGAAACACCAGTCGAATGCCATCCCGGGTATCGACTGCAACCGGCATGCAAGAGGCAAAATATCCACTAGCAATTATCCGATGAACATCCTCCTGAACATCACGAACGGTCAACGCTGAATTCGGCCGCGAAGCCTTCAAAGCATTTTTGGCCTCACTCTCCAAATCCTTCCTTTCGAGTTCATCTCCATCTTTGTTCGTCACCCACACTTCACTTATCAAAACCCTCTCTTCATCACGACTTGTAATCTGACTCTGACTCGGACTCTTCAGCACTGTCTGATTTGTGGACCCACTCAAGTCAGACTCGGCATTACCACCATCAGAAAGTGCAAGAGAAGCAGAGCAGAGAAGGGAGGACTTCAAAGGAGGGTGAAAACGGAAGGAACTAAGCAAATTCAGGGGTTTAGGGAAATTAGTAAAGAAATTGGTGATGGAGTTCTTTTTGAGGTTAAAGTTGAAATTGAGAGACTTTTGGGGTTTCATTAGAGAATTGATTAAGAATTGAGAGGTGAATTGGAGCTTTGAGAAGAAAGTGATAGAGGAATTGTGACCAAGTGGTGGAAGCTTGATAGAGCAAGAAGTGAAGCGGACGTCATCGTTTCTTGGCATTGTGGAGCAAAGCAAAAATTCTGCAGTGTTAGAGCTGTAAAATTGTTAGGGTTTTATGGGGATTAGAGTAGGTAGGAGAATGACTCCCATGTCAGTGACGAGACAGATTCTGAAGAAAAAAGTGAAAAACATATGTCTAGACATAATGGAATCTCTGCAGTTATATCTCAATCAGCAGTTAAACATATTCCAACAACCTGAAAAATGGTACCAGAGAAAAAAATTCCTATTTATGAGAAACCCAAGGAGCTCAAAGATGATATATCATTTTAGCTTGTCGAAAATTTCACTATTTCAGCCTGATGCAATTGTATACTCCACTTAACTATTCCAGATAAGCCCACTAGTTTACAGGACTATACAGAAACAAGCACAAAAGGATATCTTTTTTGAGGCAAGAAATATCATATTCAATCATGTATTCTTACAGAGCTGGAGAAACCAGCAGGGTGAAGGAACTCCTTCTAAGCTACACTTTATACAGAAGAAGTGAAAGTAACCAAATCCTGGAAATAGCACCTTTAAGTACACTTGGTCAATACATTAACATTGAAAAGTCAAGGTTTAATTGTCTTATAATGACTTTAGAACTCATTACAACTCAGAAATTTCTCAACTACCCATGTTCTTTAAAACTTTTGTGTGTGTGATATTTCTCAACTAACAACCGATCTTAATTTGCAGTAAATTAGAAACATCACGTACAACCTTTATCAGGGAAAAATACTAAAATTTATGACAACAAGACACTCCCAACCACAGAAAAAATTAAAAAATAAAAAAAAATTCTGCACTTACTAAAAAAAGAACAGAAGAATCGGTAGAATGAAACTCGAACAAATTAAATTGAACACTACATTTAATACTCAAACAAATATGCATTGATAGACCTCTACACGGAAAATCCCTACCTAAATGAATATTTCAATCAAATATTCTCTTACATTAGTCCTTAATCCAGCTTAATTACGTTGTTTTCACATTATTCAGTCAAAATTAAGTACATATCACTGCAGAAGACAGAAACCCACAAAATAAAACAAAAACAGCCAATTTTTGAGATTCCAATGCAATGCAGATACCAATAAACATTCATAGCCATGTATTTTCATCGGAAAACTTAAGTACCAGAAAAAGGGGGGGAACAAAAAAGGAAGCAGAAAAACCACAACTCGAAAGCAGAATAAAACCGTAAAATTCAGAGCTTGAATACCAATGCAGATGGCTACACCCATTCAGATACACACACCAACATTTTTATCCAGAATTAAACACAAAATCAGCGAAATCATACATTTAATAAACGCAAAAAGACTAAAACAACTTACCGAAATTGCGAAAATTTTCTGGGAAAAGTTCGAATTCCAAATTGAAGTTTGAATTTAGTGAATGTCTTGGAGTGATTGAGTGAGGTGAAACGGCTAAGGGTCCGAAACGTTGATTGTTAAGCTTCTGAGAGAAACGACGTAGTTTCGTTGAATGTATCATTATACCTACCAACTCTTTTTGATGTTTTTATTTTTTGGTTAAATGCACTAAACCCCTGAACTTTGCCCTCAATTGACCTTTACCCCTAAACTTCTTTAATAGGCGCTTTATGCACTCCTCTTTTGATTTTTTGGACAAAAGTGCCCATGCAATATTTTTTTTCTTCTCTTCTTTTTTGACTCATTCCCTTTTTACTTTTCTACCACTTTTTCTTTTATTTTTTCCTTCTCTCATGCCATTATTTTGTAACAAGTTCCATTTTCCTTGTATAATCAGTAATACGTAAAGGTTTAGTTCTTCAATTGCAAGTTGTCTAACGAAAGAATGAAAAATCTATTCTTATTTTAGTCAACAAATATTTTACTATGTTTTCAGACTTGGACCGGGAATTGACTCGGCCAAGTTCAGGGGTCAGGGGTCAATGGGTTCGACCGGGGTCGATAGGAGGTCGAACCGGATAATGTTATAAATACGTTATATATATATATATATATCCCTGAATCAAATTTACAAAATATAACCAAGAACCCAATCATCCAAATTTATATCCCTTTCACCAAACAATTCACCAAATGTAAAGTTATACAAATTTCATGAATGTAATTAGTCATTTATGCTAGAAAAAGTACCAGACTATAAATTGCCATGACAGAAAAAACACATAGAAGGTCTAAAATAGCCTACAAGATCACTACAAACCAGACTAGCATGCAAGAACTTAACCTTTTTGTAATCTAACTTGCATGCTATATTTGTCAATTACCACAAAATTGAAAGTTTAGAATTTAATAAGCAGTTTAAAGCTATCACCTAATACCTTTATTAGTTCCACTTGGCTACTCATTAGACGAATTAACTCTTTAATTAATAATCAAATTGTTGCTTCCAGAATGTCCAGAGAAAAAGGGCAGAAATATTCTTCTATTCTATCTATTTTTTCCCCCACAATAACGTCCAGAGCATAACGATTCTCTTTCCATCATCAAGCAAAAATGAAGAACACAATTAGCTTCAGATTCTAAAAATTACCAGACTGAACTCGACACCTTGTGCGTTGCTTAAGCCTTGAAATTTGAAGAAACTGGCGGTGTTGCAGCGGTGGAGGGTGGAGGTTAGAGGTTGATGGACAGATGACCGGCGGCAATCGCAATTAGGAAACGATCAACCTTATTTGGCCCCCCTTCTTCCCCTGCTCCGTCTCGGGTAGCCCTCTTCCTTGAGTTTAGTATTACGCACTTGAACCCCTCGAATCCCAGAAGTGGATTTCTTAGTGATATCGCGTAGGAGAACTTTCTATGTGATGTGCGCGGCTACAGAGTCGCCTGAAAGAATTGATAAGCGCCGCATACCAGTTTTCCATTTACTTATAGCCTATCTTTCGGAACTTGAGGTACAGTCCAAGGTCGCTTCTTCCTTGACGTAACCCATCCAGATTGGGAGCATCCTATGCCCTTTACTCAACAATGGTGCAATCACCTTCCGTCTCCGGTGATTATGAAGAGACGGCGGTCGAGGCTTTTTATAGCTAGTTTGTGAGTTGAGGATAGAAAAGAAAAGAAGAGAAAGGTTAAGTTATAAGAGAAAAGAAAGGATAAGAAAAGAAAAGAAGAGATTTTAGTGTTGTTTGGGAGTTTACGAAAGAAAGGAGGTGATTTTGGATACATTGGTCAATAAATATTTCATTCAATAGCTTTTTAAGGATAGAATGGGTAATCTAAAAATTTTTTGCAGCCTTTCCTTAGCTTTTCTCTACTTTCCGCCCGATTTGGGCTGGAAATTTTTTTAAACTGTAGCAGCCTCTTTTTCCTTCCAAATCTGTCAGATTCTCTTCCTTTCTATTTCAGTTAAAACTGTCAAACGTGGGAAATGCTACATTTCTCTTCCCTTCTTTTCTTTTCTGCTCAAATCTCATCTCCCAAACTAGGCTTTAGGGTTAAAGAGAAGTAGATGGCGGTGGAGGTTTAGCAGAGTTCGTTTGTCTAATTTCATCCCATTTTTTTTCCTTTTCTTTTGGGTCCGTTTGGATTCCTTATAAATTGGTATTTCAAAAACAACTCTAAAAACACCGCATTCATACAATATATCAAAAACAACTCCAAATACATATTTAATATGTTTATTTCAATTTGTATATTTCAATTATGTATAGGATATATATATTATATTAATTTAAATATATTTATTTATACATATTATAAATATTTTATTTTGTATAAAATATATTTTTATATATTTATAATATATTTAATAACATATTATATATAATATAAATATGTAATTATACATTTATATAAATATTATATATTTAATATATACATAATATATATTATATATATTATACATTTATATAAATGTACATTTACACATATGTAATTATACATTTATATAAATATTATATATTTAATATATACATAATATATATTATATATATTATACATTTATATAAATGTACATTTACACATAATATATATATATTTATACATTTATATTAATATACATAATATTTATTATACATTTATATTTATTATATTAATACATTTATATATAATATTAATATATATTTATAATATATTAATTTATACATTTATATAATATTCATTTATAATTTATACACATTTATAATAATAAACATTTATACATTTATAAATATATTTATATTATGTATTATTTATAATATAATACATTTATATATTTATTTATAAATGTATTATAAATGCATAAATGTATATAAATATAAAATATAAATTTATATAAATATAAAATATAAAAATTATAAATTATAATATTCATTTATATAATATTCATTTATAATTTATACATTTATAATAATATACATTGATAAATATATTTATATTATGTATTATATATAATATAATACATTTATATATTTTTATATAAAAATATTTATTTATAAATATTTATAAATGTATTATAAACGCATAAATGTATATAAATATAAAAATATAAAAAATTATAATTTATACATTTATACATTTAAATAATATTCATTTATAATTTATACATTTATAATAATATACATTTATACATTTATAAATATGTTTATATTATGTATTATATATAATATAATACATTTATGTATTTTAATATAAATATATTTATATTTTTATATATATAATATAATACATTTATGTATTTTTATATAAATATATAAATATATTTATTTATAAATGTATAAATGTATAGTGTTATAAAAATATAAAAATTATAAATTATAAAAATAATCCAAAATATGTTTTAAAAATACATCTAAAAATAATTCATAAAACATCACAGTAAAAGTTTTTCATATAGTTTTTGAAAAACAACCCCAAAAACAACTAATCCAAACGAACCCTGTATTTGTGTCAAAAGTGCAAATTTTATTATTTTAGTTATACTTTTTTATCATATTATATTGTATTCAAATAACTTTTGTTTAATTATTTTTATGAGTTTCAATTGTAAAGTTACGATGAATAATAATTTGGTGATATATTGATATTTTAGTACTTGATTATTTGTTCAAATTTAATTATAATAAATTATATAATAAATATTTTTAATCCCGCTGGTGCCCCCACAGGGGATGCGGGGCGGGATGAGGGCGGGACGGGGGAATTCGAGGCGGGGATGGGGCAGGGGACAGGGGAAGGATCCCCCCCCCACCCCCGCCCCATTGCCATCCCTAGTTCCAATCCCTTGCAAGTTAGTATAGTGCATGAGCCTTCAATATTATGCACGTAAATATGTGCCTCGAAATTTCACGTACCCTCTCACCAATACTAAATTTGATCAATCTAAAATATAGCTATAACAAACCAAATGAATCTATTGAAAAGAACCTCTCATTAGACTAAATTCAAGATTTTAACTTAACTTTACCAAACTTTTAATAATGTTATATTTAAGTGAGCATGCACATGTTTCCCTAACAAATTAGACGCTATCAACAGCTATGGAAACCCGTTTCAAGAAATTGGAACAGAAACTTAGAATTGTCTGCCCTTTCTATCGATTACGTGGCTTATGAAAAAAAGAGGGAAACTAAAAGAGGGGAAATACATCCCATTATCTCTATGTATGTGCTACGAATTGGACTTAAAAATAGTATTCATCAGGAAAGAACCCTTATTTATACCTTTTCAAACTAATACCATTCGCAGTGCTTGTCTCCTTTGTGGGGAGGTCTTATTGTAGTGTTTTTCAACCTTATTAAATGCAGTTCAAAAAATTTATCTATTTTTCCGTAACTGCATAGTAACGTCCTTGCAATATAGGTCTGGTCTTCCAGCTTATTATAGTAAGTTGGACATTCACAATTTTATCCCCACCGTGCAACGCGCGATTAATACCTCCTCGTCTTTTATAATCCTTGTTTGAAGCTTCTTCACTTAATGCTTGGTCCAACTTGAGGCGTTAATTTTAATTATTTAATTTTAAAATTGATAATTCAAAATCTAAGGAATATTAATTCGGTCATACTTATCCCCACCCTCAACAACCTTCAGCTGAGAAATTTTATTACAGTCTAGACCAATTATTTGACAAATTTAATAGTTGAGTTTTCACTAGTGGGAATGCCCTGAAGAAGAATGTGGAATTCATAATTATACTTTAAGATTGTGGGGTCCATATTTGTTCAGTTAAGAGTATTTTAATTGTGAGAAATAAACTATTAAACTTGCCTAGTAAATAGTAATTAATATGGACGGTGATAAAATTCCTTACCTCAGCATCTAGAATCAGAAAACATATCATCTATGTGAAACTTTGAAATTCATCTCTAGGCTCTAATCTTATGTTATATACACTTATTATTATATTAAAAAAGGCCGGTTTTGCTATTTCTAAAGGTGCAAACAAGGGCAGTTCAGACCAATTTCTGTCTCATGCATCCCGTGTTCTTCTGTCCAGATTGCACTTTTCATTGTAAGTTTTAAGGCTAGACGGCTAGACAGTTTGATATCAAATCAAGAAGTCAATGAACAACTTGTTTTAAAAATATTTTAAAAAATTCACATCTTTTTCCAAGTTATTATTATTTACCAACTACACGTTATTCAGCCTTGTACTATCCAAAAAAAAAAAGTGAAAAAATGAAAGACATTTTTTAGAAATAAAAAGTGTCAAAAGACTCTCAAATTAATTTTTGTCGATTTCATCTTTGCAGCGTTTTCACCAGTAGGTTTAATAAGCGACTTCGTACCAGAGCTCGACCCTCCACTTTTGCAATAAACTAACGCAACTAGTATCTGTATATACTTATACTACTACTTGGGTCAAGGTGCTACAGTCAAAACCATGGTATCCTATAGTCAAAACTGTCTTTACCTATACCGCTACTACTACTTCCCCTCAGTTGCTTCATCACCGGTCACTTTGTCACCATGCTCATCTTGATCACCGGTCACTTTGTCTCTTTGCTCACCGGTATCACCTGTCTACGAGTCAGTAATACAACCAGTATTAAGTATTGAGAAAAGATCCGGCTACCCATTATGCATCACCTGGTAATAATTTAACACCAAATATAATTTCACCCATTATGCATCACCTATATAATTTAACCCATTATGCTACCCATTAAGACTTTATAATTTAACACCAAATAAAGCCACATTTAAGAAGAGCAAATTTGGACATCTCAATCTCCAACTTTTCACAAGAGTTTTCATAACCAAAATGATAGATAGTTATTTGTAAATAAGTACAGACGAAGCAGAAGAAAAGCACAAAACACCGATGACAACTTGTCAAAGAAATGCAACTCAAATTACATATCGAATTGAACTATCAAATATCAAAGATTTGACAAACAAGCTGTGTATCAAAGCAAAACATGAAGTGGCCCCCAGCACACCTTTATATGAAAGAAGAAAAAGAACCTTTATGATAGAAAAAGAAAAAAGAAAACAGAGATTTTGGGAGAATACCATGCGTTTTTCTAGGTTTCCCATTCTTAGTTGCAGGCCTTTAATCGTGTCCTTGAGCATTCGGGTTTGTTCGTCGGTTTTCGTGTCCTTGAGCATTCGGGTTTTTTCGTCGGTTTTGTCTACATCCTTCTTTATATCCTTTTCCGGGGTTGATTCATGTTGCTTTGATATCCAGTGAAGCCATGCTATGGTCGATTCATAGCACACCACATCGTTGATAACTCTAAGCAAATGGAACCGATTTTCCAGGCCCAAACAGCATACAACAAACTGTAAAAGATTAAAACAATAATGGATAAAAAGAAGAATAAAAATAAAATTTGATTTACATTGTAAATTTACATTTTTTTTCTCACACATCCTCGTTTAAGACGCAAAAATATCCTGTATAACCAAAATCCCAAAGGGATACGGTACAACTGAGAAATGTCTTTTGCAACTATGAAAGTAGCCACGTTAAAAATTGGCTCTGCCAAAGATCTTCTTCCTTGGTGGAAGAAGTATATCTGCAAAGTTCAGGAAAACACAAAAAATAAAACATAAAATCTTTAAATCTTTAAAAAAAATATGCTATAATACTCAAGAATCTCCTACCGAAGACATCAAACAAATAGAGCTCATATAAGCTCCAGTTTATCGCCCTTTTTCATTTCGTCGCATCGCCAACCGCACACCATGCCATACCCTGTCGCTGTTGCCAGTGCTGCAATCAGAATAATCTTCGGTGGAATGACCCTAGCACCACCTTCAGGGAGGTTCAGGCTAGCAAATGCTTGGGAATACATAGCAGAATTTTGCAGGGTGACGGTGGTGGTGGTATTGGGAATGCAACGAAAGGTGATGAGATTATGGATGAAACGATGGCGGGGTTGGTTGAAACTAGAGGTGTCAAAATGGGTGACTTTGACGGGTTTGGATTGGGTAAAATGGGTAATGGGTATAAGTGAGTCAATCCATTTATACCCATTTAATTAGATGAGTATAAATGGGTAAGTCAAAAAATGAATTGGGTAACCCAATTACCCATTTATTTTAATTTTTTGTAAATTCATTTAAATTCATTTTTGCAAACTAAGTTATCAATTTATACCGCTCTTTGTACCCATCATTAGTTTTAAATATTTACTTATAATGTTCAATAAGCCTAATTACCAAATTTTTTTCATTTATACTCTATTTTCACAAAATTACATATTATTTAATAATTGAATAATAAGAATATAAAATTTTGAATTAAGTACTATAAAAGTTAATATAAAAATTTAATCCAAAAATTTTTAACCCCTAAAATTTTTTCATATATAAATTTAAAATTTCATTTTAGAAAGATAAGAAAAAAAGCTCAAATTTATCATAAGTTGGTAATGTCGAAAAATGAGCAAGTTAACAAACTAAGAGGAAACAAAATAATAAAATAAAACCAACAAATAATAATAATAATGAAACAAAAGTAGTTAACATAATGACAAAATGAAAAATTTGAAAAAAAAATGGGTGGGTGAAAAGAAGAGATTTAGGGGAAGAGAATTTTAAATAGGTTAATTGGGTTTGATGGGTTACCCAATAATACCCATTTATTAAATGGATATTATTGGGTAACCCATTTATATCCATATACAAAAATTTAAGATACTCATACCCATCTATTCATGGGCGGGTATGGATAAATTTAGTTAAGTGGGTTGATTTGCCACCTCCACTGAGCATGCACATGTTTCCCTAACAAATTAGACGCTATCAACAGTTATGGAAACCCATTTCAAGAAATTGGAACAGAAACTTAGAATTTTTTGCCTTTTCTATCGATTACGTGGCTTATGAAAAAAAGAGCGAAAATAAAAGAGGGGAAATACATCCCATTATCTCTATGTATGTGCTACGAATTGGACTTAAAAATAGTATTCATCAGGAAAGAACCCTCATTTGTACCTTTTCAAGCTGATACCATCCGCAGTGCTTGTCTCCTTTGTGGGGGGGTCTTATTGTAGTGTTTTTCAGCCTTATTAAATGCAGTTCAAAAAATTTATCTATTTTTCCGTAACTGCATAGTAACGTCTTTGCAATATAGGTCTGGTCTTCCAGCTTATTATAGTAAGTTGGACATTCACAATTTTATCCACATCGTGCAACGCGCGATTAATACCTCCTCGTCTTTTATAATCTTTGTTTGAAGCTTCTTCACTTAATGCTTGGTCCAACTTGAGGCGTTAATTTTAATTATTTAATTTTAAAATTGATAATTCAAAATCTAAGGAATATTAATTCGGTCATACTTATCCCCACCCTCAACAACCTTCAACTGAGAAATTTTATTACAGTCCAGACCAATTATTTGACAAATTTAATAGTTGAGTTTTCACTAGTGGGAATGCCCTGAAGAAGAATGTGGAATTTATAATTATACTTCAAGATTGTGGGGCCCATATTTGTTCAGTTAAGAGTATTTTAATTGTGAGAAATAAACTATTAAACTTGCCTAGTAAATAGTAATTAATATGGACGGTGATAAAATTTCATACCTCAGCATCTAGAATCAGAAAACATATCATCCATGTGAAACTTTGAAATTCATCTCTAGACTCTAATCTTATGTTATATACACTTATTATTATATTAAAAAAGTCCGATTTTGTTGTTTTTAAAGGTGAAAACAAGGGCAGTTCGGACCAATTTCTATCTCATGCATACCGTGTTCTTCCGTCCAGATTGCGCTTTTCATTTTAAGTTTTAAGGCTAGACGGCTAGACAGTTTGATATAAAATCAAGAAGTCAATGAACAACTTGTTTTAAAAATATTTTAAAAAATTCACATCTTTTTCCAAGTTATTATTATTTACCAACTACACGTTATTCAGCCTTGTACTATCCAAAAAAAAAAGTAAAAAAATGAAAGACATTTTTTAGAAATAAAAAGTGTCAAAAGACTCTCAAATTAATTTTTGTCGATTTCATCTTTGCAGCGCTTTCACCAGTAGGTTTAATAAGCGACTTCGTACCAGAGCTCGGCCCTCCACTTTTGCAATAAACTAATGCAACTAGTATCTGTATATGCTTATACTACTACTTGGGTCAGGGTGATACAGTCAAAACCATGATATCCTATAGTCAAAACTGTCTTTACCTATACCGCTACTACTACTTCCCCCCAAATGATTCATCACCGGTCACTTTGTCACCTTGCTCATCTTGATCACCGGTCACTTTGTCTCTTTGCTCACCGGTATCACCTGTCTACGAGTCAGTAAGACAACCAGCATTAAGTATTGAGAAAAGATCCGGCTACCCATTATGCATCACCTGGTAATAATTTAACACCAAATATAATTTAACACATTATGCATCACCGGTATAATTTAACCCATTATGCTACCTATTAAGACTTTATAATTTAACACCAAATAAAGCCACATTTAAGAAAGCAAATTTGGACATCTCAATCTCCAACTTTTCACAAGAGTTTTCATAACCAAAATGATAGATAGTTGTTTGTACATAAGTACAGACAAAACAGAAGAAAAGCACAAAACACAGATGACAACTTGTCAAAGAAATGCAACTCAAATTACATATCGAATTGAACTATCAAATATCAAAGATTTGACAAACAAGCTGTGTATCAAAGCAAAACATGAAGTGGCCCCCAGCACACCTTTATATGAAAAAAGAAAAAGAACCTTTATGAAAGAAAAAGAAAAAAGAAAGCAGAGATTTTGGGAGAATACCATGCGTTTTTCTAGGTTTCCCATTCTTAGTTGCAGGCCTTTAATCGTGTCCTTGAGCATTCGGGTTTGTTCGTCGGTTTTGTCTACCTCCTCCTTTATATCCTTTTCCGGGGTTGATTCATATTGCTTTGATATCCAGTGAAGCCATGCTATGGTCGAATCATAGCACACCACATCGTTGATAACTCTAAGCAAATGGAACCGATTTTCCAGACCCAAACAGCATACAACAAACTATAAAAGATTAAAACAATAATGGATAAAAAGAAGAATAGAAATAAAATTTGATTTACATTGTAAATTTACAATTTTTTTCTCACCCATCCTCGTTTAAGACGCCAAAATATCCTGTATAACCAAAATCCCAAAGGGATACGGTACAGCTGAGAAATGTCTTTTGCAACTATGAAAGTAGCCGCGTTAAAAATTGGCTCTACCAAAGATCTTCTTCCTTGGTGGAAGAAGTATATCTGCAAAGTCCAAGAAAACACAAAAAATAAAACATAAAATCTTTAAATCTTTTAAAAAAATATGCTATAATACTCAAGAATCTCCTACCGAAGACATCAAACAAATAGAGCTCATATAAGCGTCCAGTTTATCGCCCTTTTTCATTTCGTCCCGTCGCCAACCGCACACCATGCCATACTCTGTCGCTGTTGCCAGTGCTGCAATCAGAATAATCTTCGGTGGAATGACCCTAACACCACCTTCAAGGAGGTTCAGGCTAGCAAATGCTAGAGAATACGTAGCAGAATTTTGCAGGGTGACGGTGGTGGTGGTATTGGGAATGCAACGAAGGGTGATGAGATTATGGATGAAACGATGGCGGGGTTGGTTGAAACTAGAGGTGTAAAAATGGGTGACTTGGGCGGGTTTGGGTTGGGTAAAATGGGTAATAGGTATAACTGAGTCAACCCATTTATACCCATTTAATTAGATGAGTATAAATGGGTAAGTCAAAAAATGAATTGGATAACCCAATTACGCATTTATAACCCATTTATTATAATTTTTTGTAAATTCATTTTTGCAAACTAAGTTATCAATTTATACCGCTCTTTGTACCCATCAATAGTTTTAAATGTTTACTTATAATGTTCAATAAGCCTAATTACCAAATTTTTTTCATTTATACTCTATTTCACAAAATTACATATTATTTAATAATTGAATAATAAGAATATAAAAATTTGAAATAAGTACTATATGTTGATCTTGGTCGATCAATCCTTGGTTTTGATGATTAACAAACCAAAATGTAGATTTGGGATAATGTTTTTATGTGAGCAATTTGTTAGAACAGATTCTTGTGGCACAAAAGAAGAAGCAAAAACAGGGCACTCATGTGGGACGTCCGAAAGGAAGCTATCGGACGTCCGAAAGGATGAAGAACATCAAGAATGAAACTCTGTGGACGCTCGTGAGGAAGCATCGGACATCCGGAAGGATCAGACGCACGCCTCGGACGCACATCGATCACATCGGACGTCCGAGAAATTTCGCAAAGATTTGATGACTCTCTGACGACGTTCGGACGCAGGGTTCGGACGTCCGACAGGCCAACGGCTAGTTTTGACAGCATTTAATATTTGACCGTTGGAGAGCCTTTTGAAGCCATTTCTCACCTTCTATAAACACCCCAAAGCACAAGAAGACAAAGGACTTTTGCCAACACAAAATACAAGCTTACAAGTGAGATTTTTGAGTAGAAAGATTCTTTGTTGGTTGTATAAGGGGTTGGGAAAGTTGGGTTGTGAGGTTGCTCAAGTGAAGGTTACTCTCTAGGAGGAGTAAAACCTTGGTGAAGGTGAACCTATCACTTGAAGTGGTAAAACCTTGGTGAGGGTTGCCTCATTTGTATAAAATAGCTCTTAATTGGGTGTGTGATCTTTCAAGTGTAGGTTGTTGAGGGTTAACTAGAATAGTTGTAAAACTCCTTGGCTCAACCAAAGTGTGTTTGGGGTGAGGAAGGAGTGGGCCTTCACTTGTACATCTTGGTTAGCATCGCCATCTATTGAAGAGGCTATTGGATTGATATTTGGTTTGCATTTCTTATCTTTTCTCTTTAATTAAGTTTTCTTTATTGTGCTTAAATTTGATATATCTTTGTGCATCATTGTGAAATTGTTTGTACTCATTGGGTTGCACCAGGACTTACAATTGGTATCAGAGCTTGGTCTCTTTTGATCAAGTTTAACCGCTTAGAGTAAAGATCATGGCAACCATAAAAGTTTCTTTTTTAGAAGGGCAATCTATTGATAGACCACCTATGTTTAATGGTTCTCATTTTAGCATGTGGAAACAAAGAATGATGATTTTCTTACAATCCGTTTATATTGAATTATGGTATGTGGTAGAAGATGGTCCTTATGAAGCCAGAATAATTGACTCTACCACTAATTTGAGTAGATTAAAGACTAGACAAGAATTGAATGAAAAAGACAAGAGATACCTTTCTTTGAATGCCAAGGCCATGTATATATTGTACAATGCATTAGATGTAAATGAATCTAGTAGGATTAAAGGTTGTAAATCAGCTAAAGATATTTGGGATAAATTGTGTGTATTTCATGAAGGTAACCAAGATATTAAAGAACAAAAGAAATCTTTGCTTGTTTCTCAATATGAATTTTTCAAAATGCATCCTCTTGAAAATGTTGATAAGATGTTTAGTAGATTTTGTGACATTATTCAAGATCTTAAATTGCTTGGAAAAGAATATTATTTGGGTGAGAAAAATAGAAAGATTTTGAATGCCTTGCCAAAAGAATGGGAAAACAAAATAAATGCTATAGAAGAGGCAAAGGATTGAAATTCTATGTCCATTGAATCTCTTGTGAATTCCCTAACCTCTTATGAATTAAAGCTGAAATTCAAAGTGCAAGAGGAAGAAAATGCAAGAATGTATAAGAGAGGCATAGCTTTTAAAGCATCTCAAGTGGGGGATAACCCATCCTTCATGGGTAATGAAAATATGGAAGTGGACAATGATATAACTCCTCACATCAAAAGTTTCAAGAAGATCTTCAACAAGAGAAGTTCAAGAGGAGATTGCAAAATTACATGGGATGAATGCAATTCAAAAAGAGAAAAAGAAGAGTTGGCACAAATGGCACTAATGGCCTTTGGAGAAGATGAGGTAAATTCTTATCACTCTTCTTGTGACGAAGATAATGAAGATGATGATGTGAAAATTCTTATGATTAAAATGCATAAAAGTTTGAGAAAATCTTATGCTAAAAATAAAGATTTGAAAACAAAAATAAATGATTTGTTGGAAGAAAACTCCAAATTTTTTCAAGAAAACAAATGTTTGAGAATGGAAAATGATGATTTAAAAAATCAAAAAAGTGTTTTTGATTGCAAAAATAATTTGAAAAGGAAGTTGGAAGAGAAAATAAAGTTTTATGAAAAAATGTTGGAGGAACAAAATGTGTTAAAGAAAAGAATTAATGACTTGAACGAGTTTCTCCAAAATGAAAAACAAAAGTTTTCTCAAACAAAAGAAAGCAAATCTTTTCAAGGCACAAATAAGTTTGCTATGATAAGAAGTAAGAAAATTAGTTGCATTAAATCTACCTATGTGCAAAATACTTCTATCATGTGTCACTTTTGTTGCAAATTTGGACATATGCAAAATGATTGCTATGTAAAAAAAAATATGAGAAAATGCATGAAATCCATGTGGATTGCTAGATCATGTCGTATTAACTCCCAAGAACCCTATAAAGAAGGGGTACCAAATGAAATTTCTCATATTTAGGTACATCATGAAGTTTTGATCCAAGAAGTGCTAAATGGTTGTAAGTACATTTGAAAATTTTGATATTCAATATGGTCTTGATTTGAAAAATAAAGGGGGAGTTTGTTTTTTTTTTTTGATTGATGCCAAAAGGGGGAGTAGGATTTATTGAAATTTCTTTGTATGTTGGCACTTTCTAAGGGGGAGCTTTAATTGAACTTGTTTGATAAAAGAAATCTTCATTTTGTTTGTCATCATCAAAAAGGGGGAGATTGTTGACCTTGGTCGATCAATCCTTGGTTTTGATGATTAACAAACCAAAATGTAGATTTGGGCTAATGTTTTTATGTGAGCAATTTGTTAGAACAGATTCTTGTGGCACAAAAGAAGAAGCAAAAACAGGACACTCATGTGGGACGTCCGAAAGGATGAAGAACATCAAGAATGAAACTCTGTGGACGCTCGTGAGGAAGCATCGGACGTCCGGAAGGATCAGACGCACGCCTCGGACGCACATCGATCACATCGGACGTCCGAGAAATTTCGCAAAGATTTGATGACTCTCTGACGACGTTCGGACGCAGGGTTCGGACGTCCGACAGGCCAACGGCTAGTTTTGACAGCATTTAATATTTGACCGTTGGAGAGCCTTTTGAAGCCATTTCTCACCTTCTATAAACACCCCAAAGCACAAGAAGACAAAGGACTTTTGCCAACACAAAATACAAGCTTACAAGTGAGATTTTTGAGTAGAAAGATTCTTTGTTGGTTGTATAAGGGGTTGGGAAAGTTGGGTTGTGAGGTTGCTCAAGTGAAGGTTACTCTCTAGGAGGAGTAAAACCTTGGTGAAGGTGAACCTATCACTTGAAGTGGTAAAACCTTGGTGAGGGTTGCCTCATTTGTATAAAATAGCTCTTAATTGGGTGTGTGATCTTTCAAGTGTAGGTTGTTGAGGGTTAACTAGAATAGTTGTAAAACTCCTTGGCTCAACCAAAGTGTGTTTGGGATGAGGAAGGAGTGGGCCTTCACTTGTACATCTTGTTTAGCATCGCCATCTATTGAATAGGCTATTGGATTGATATTTGGTTTGCATTTCTTATCTTTTCTCTTTAATTAAGTTTTCTTTATTGTGCTTAAATTTGATATATCTTTGTGCATCATTGTGAAATTGTTTGTACTCTTTGGGTTGCACCAGGACTTACAATATAAAAGTTAATATAAAAATTTAATCCAAAAATTTTTAACCCCTAACATTTTTTTCATATATAAATTTAAATTTTCATTTTTGAAAGATAAGAAAAAAGGATCAAATTTATCATAAATTGGTAATGTCGAAAAATTAGCAATTTAACAAATTACGAGAAAACAAAATAATAAAATTAAACCAACAAATAATAATAATAATGAAACAAAAGTAGTTAACATAATGACAAAATGAAAAATTTGAAAAAAAAAATGGGTTGGAGAAAAGAAGAGATTTAAGGGAATAGTTCGAGAATTCAAGATCAAATGGTGGATAGGATTCAATCAAGAATTTAATTCAAAGTGTTAATACTCAAAGAATAAATAATACAGATAATATATTAAATAGTATATCTCAAACATTGCAAAGTCTAACAACAGAAGCTCAGACTCAAACTCCTAGAATAAATACATTAGATAATATAATAAACGAAGAAATATCATCAGAAGAATCAAGCTACTCGGAAAATAATGAAAATATAATTTTACCTATAGAAGAGCAATTTAAAGAAGAAGATAACAATCAAATAAATAAAATAAGAAGAAGAAGACCTTTTAAAAATAATAAAAAAGATTGGCAAATAGTAAGCACTAAAAATTATTATCCAAGACCTAGTCCCCCAGATATTCAATATGAAGAAAGATCAAAATTTCATACCACAAAATATGATGGAGATTCAATTTATGAATGGAATATAGATGGAAGAGCAGAATATGAAGTATTAAACACTTTACAAGAAATGGGAATGGCTAGACTAGCTTATAAGTTAAAAAATATTCAAGAAAGAAATATTGCAACATTACTAGTATCAGGATTTACCGGACAATTAAAAAATTGGTGGGATAATGCCTTAACACTTCAAGATAAATTATCAATACTAGATCATACAATAGAAGTAGAAGATGATCAAGGTAATATTCAAGTTGTAGTAAAACCTTTATTCCATCTAGGAGTAGATGCTCCTATATATCTAGCTTTAAGAGATACAAGACTCAAAAGATATAAAATCTCTCTTTTATCTATGATTCAAACAAATGTATGTAATGGACCAATTTACTTTAACTGTGCTCCAAATTTTTCAGTAGACTTAACAGATCCACATGTTCTGAATTCAGTCATATTAGATATTCATTTACAATAATTTAAGATACTCATACCCATCTATTCATGGGCGGGTATAGATAAATTTAGTTAAGTGGGTTGATTTGTTACCTCTACTGAGCATGCACATGTTTCCCTAACAAATTAGATGCTATCAACAGCTATGGAAACCCGTTTCAAGAAATTGGAACAGAAACATAGAATTGTTTGCCCTTTCTATCGATTACGTGGCTTATGAAAAAAAGGGCGAAACTAAAAGAGGGGAAATACATCCCATTATCTCTATGTTTGTGCTACGATTTGGACTTAAAAATAGTATTCATCAGGAAAGAATCCTCATTTGTACCTTTTCAAACTGATACCATCCGCAGTGCTTGTCTCCTTTGTGGGGGGGTCTTATTGTAGTGTTTTTCAGCCGTATTAAATGCAGTTCAAAAAATTTATGTATTTTTCCGTAACTGCAAAGTAACGTCCCTGCAATATAGGTCTGGTCTTCCAGCTTATTATAATAAGTTGGACATTCACAATTTTATCCCCACTGTGCAACGCGCGATTAATACCTCCTAGTCTTTTATAATCCTTGTTTGAAGCTTCTTCACTTAATGCTTGGTCCAACTTGAGGCGTTAATTTTAATTATTTAATTTTAAAATTGATAATTCAAAATCTAAGGAATATTAATTCGGTCATACTTATCCCCACCCTCAACAACCTTCAGCTGAGAAATTTTATTACAGTCTAGACCAATTATTTAACAAATTTAATAGTTGAGTTTTCACTAATGGGAATGCCCTGAAGAAGAATGTGGAATTCATAATTATACTTTAAGATTGTGGGGTCCATATTTGTTCGGTTAAGAGTATTTTAATTGTGAGAAATAAACTATTAAACTTGCCTAGTAAATAGTAATTAATATGGACGGTGATAAAATTCTTTACCTCAGCATCTAGAATCACAAAAATATCATCTATGTGAAACTTTGAAATTCATATCTAGACTCTAATCTTATGTTATATACACTTATTATTATATTAAAAAAGGCCGGTTTTGCTGTTTCTAAAGATGCAAACAAGGGCAGTTCGGACCAATTTCTGTCTCATGCATACCGTGTTCTTCCGTCCAGATTGCGTTTTTCATTCTAAGTTTTAAGGCTAGACGGCTAGACAGTTTGATATAAAATCAAGAAGTCAATGAACAACTTGTTTTAAAAATATTTTAAAAAACTCACATCTTTTTCCAAGTTATTATTATTTACCAACTACATGTTATTCAGCCTTGTACTATCAAAAAAAAAAGGAAAAAAATGAAGGAATTTTTTTGAAATAAAAAGTGTCAAAAGACTGTCAAATTAATTTTTGTCGATTTCATCTTTGCGCTTTCACCAGTTGGTTTAATAAGCGACTTCGTACCAGAGCTCGACCCTCCACTTTTGCAATAAACTAACGCAACTAGTATCTGTATATGCTTATACTACTACTTGGGTCAAGGTGCTACAGTCAAAACCATGATATCCTATAGTCAAAACTGTCTTTACCTATACCGCTACTACTACTTCCCCCCAGTTGCTTCATCACCGGTCACTTTGTCACCTTGCTCATCTTGATCACCGGTCACTTTGTCTCTTTGCTCACCGGTATCACCTGTCTACGAGTCAGTAAGACAACCAGCATTAAGTATTGAGAAAATATCCGGCTACCCATTATGCATCACCTGGTAATAATTTAACACCAAATATAATTTAACCCATTATGCATCACCGGTATAATTTAACCCATTATGCTACCCATTAAGACTTTATAATTTAACACCAAATAAAACCACATTTAAGAAGAGCAAATTTGGACATCTCAATCTCCAACTTTTCACAAGAGTTTTCATAACCAAAATGATAGATAGTTGTTTGTAAATAAGTACAGACGAAGCAGAAGAAAAGCACAAAACACCGATGACAACTTGTCAAAGAAATGCAACTCAAATTACATATCGAATTGAACTATCAAATATCAAAGATTTGACAAACAAGCTGTGTATCAAAGCAAAACATGAAGTGGCCCCCAGCACACCTTTATATGAAAGAAGAAAAAGAACCTTTATGAAAGAAAAAGAAAAAAGAAAGCAGAGATTTTGGGAGAATACCATGCGTTTTTCTAGGTTTCCTATTCTTAGTTGCAGGTCTTTAATCGTGTCCTTGAGCATTCGAGTTTGTTCGTCGGTTTTGTCTACCTCCATCTTTATATTCTTTCCGGGTTGATTCATGCTGCTTTGATATCCAGTGAAGCCATGCTATGGTCGAATCAAAGCACACCACATCGTTGATAACTCTAAGCAAATGGAACAGATTTTCCAGGCCCAAACAGCATACAACAAACTGTAAAAGATTAAAACAATAATGGATAAAAAGAAGAATAGAAATAAAATTTGATTTACATTGTAAATTTACAATTTTTTTCTCACCCATCCTCGTTTAAGACGCCAAAATATCCTGTATAACCAAAATCCCAAAGGGATACGGTACAGCTGAGAAATGTCTTTTGCAACTATGAAAGTAGCCGCGTTAAAAAATGGCTCTGCCAAAGATTTTCTTCCTTGGTGGAAGAAGTATATCTGCAAAGTTCAGGAAAACACAAAAATAAAACATAAAATCTTTAAATCTTTAAAAAAAATATGCTATAATACTCAAGAATCTCCTACCGAAGACATCAAACAAATAGAGCTCATATAAGCGTCCTGTTTATCGCCCTTTTCAATTTCGTCCCATCGCCAACCGCACACCATGCCATACCCTGTCGCTGTTGCCAGTGCTGCAATCAGAATAATCTTCGGTGGAATGACCCTAGCACCACCTTCAGGGAGGTTCAGGCTAGCAAATGCTAGAGAATACGTAGCAGAATTTTGCAGGGTGACGGTGGTGGTGGTATTGGGAATGCAACGAAGGGTGATGAGATTACGGATGAAACGATAGCGGGGTTGGTTAAAACTTGAGGTGTTAAAATGGGTGACTTGGGCAGGTTTGGGTTGGGTAAAATGGGTAATGGGTATAAGTGAGTCAACCCATTTATACCCATTTAATTAGATGAGTATAAATGGGTAAGTCAAAAAATAAATTGGGTAACCCAATTACCCATTTATAACCCTTTTATTTTAATTTTTTGTAAATTCATTTAAATTTATTTTTGCAAACTAAGTTATCAATTTATACCGCTCTTTGTACTCATCATTAGTTTTAAATATTTATTTATAATGTTCAATAAGCCTAATTACCAAATTTTTTTCATTTATAGTCTATTTCACAAAATTACATATTATTTAATAATTGAATAATAAGAATATAAAAATTTGAAATAAGTACTATAAAAGTAAATATAAAAATTAAATCCAAAAATTTTTAACCCCTAAAATTTTTTCCATATATAAATTTAAAATTTCATTTTAGAAAGATAAGAAAAGAGGATCAAATTTATCTTAAATTGGTAATGTCGAAAAATGAGCAAGTTAACAAATTAAGAGAAAACAAAATAATAAAATAAAACCAACAAATAATAATAATAATGTAACAAAAGTAGTTAACATTTTGACAAAATGAAAAATTTGAAAAAAAAAATGGGTTGGAGAAATGAAGAGATTTAGGGGAAGAGAATTTTAAATGGGTTAATTGGGTTTGATGGGTTATCCAATAATATCCATTTATTAAATGCATATTATTGGGTAACCCATTTATATCCATATATAATAATTTAAGATATTCATACCCATCTATTCATGGGCGGGTATGGATAAATTTAGTTAAGTGGGTTGATTTGCCACCTCTACTGAGCATGCACATGTTTTCCTAACAAATTAGATGCTATCAACAGCTATGGAAACCCGTTTCAAGAAATTGGAACAAAAACTTAGAATTGTTTGCCCTTTCAATCGATTACGTGGCTTATGAAAAAAAGGGCGAAACTAAAAGTGGGGAAATACATCCCATTATCTCTATGTTTGTGCTACGAATTGGACATAAATATAGTATTCATCAGGAAAGAACCCTCATTTGTACCTTTTCAAGCTGATACCTTCCGCAGTGCTTGTCTCCTTTGTGGGGGGGTCTTATTGTAGTGTTTTTCAGCCTTATTAAATGCAGTTCAAAAAATTTATCTATTTTTCCGTAACTGCATAGTAACGTCCTTGCAATATAGGTCTGGTCTTCCAGCTTATTATAATAAGTTGGACATTCACAATTTTATCCCCACCGTGCAACGCGCGATTAATACCTCCTAGTCTTTTATAATCCTTGTTTGAAGCTTCTTCACTTAATGCCTGGTCCAACTTGAGGCGTTAATTTTAATTATTTAATTTTAAAATTGATAATTCAAAATCTAAGGAATATTAATTCGGTCATACTTATCCCCACCCTCAACAACTTTCAGCTGAGAAATTTTATTACAGTCCAGACCAATTATTTGACAAATTTAATAGTTGAGTTTTCACTAGTGGGAATGCCCTGAAGAAGAATGTGGAATTCATAATTATACTTTAAGATTGTGGGGTCCATATTTGTTCGGTTAAGAGTATTTTAATTGTGAGAAATAAACTATTAAACTTGCCTAGTAAATAGTAATTAATATGGACGGTGATAAAATTCCATACCTCAGCATCTAGAATCAGAAAACATATCATCTATGTGAAACTTTGAAATTCATCTCTAGACTCTAATCTTATGTTATATACTCTTATTATTATATTAAAAAAGGCCGGTTTTGCTGTTTTTAAAGATGCAAACAAGGGCAGTTCGGACCAATTTCTGTCTCATGCATACCGTGTTCTTCCGTCCAGATTGCGCTTTTCATTCTAAGTTTCAAGGCTAGACGGCTAGACAGTTTGATATAAAATCAAGAAGTCAATGAACAACTTGTTTTAAAAATATTTTAAAAAATTCACATCTTTTTCCAAGTTATTATTATTTACCAACTACACGTTATTCAGCCTTGTACTATCCAAAAAAAAAAGTGAAAAAATGAAAGACATTTTTTGGAAATAAAAAGTGTCAAAAGACTCTCAAATTAATTTTTGTCGATTTCATCTTTGCAGCGCTTTCACCAGTAGGTTTAATAAGCGACTTCGTACCAGAGCTCGGCCCTCCACTTTTGCAATAAACTAACGCAACTAGTATCTGTATATGCTTATACTACTACTTGGGTCAAGGTGCTACAGTCAAAACCAAGATATCCTATAGTCAAAACTGTCTTTACCTATACCGCTACTACTACTTCCCCCCAGTTGCTTCATCACCGGTCACTTTGTCACCTTGCTCATCTTGATCACCGGTCACTTGGTCTCTTTGCTCACCGGTATCACCTGTCTACGAGTCAGTAATACAACCAGCATTAAGTATTGAGAAAAGATCCTGCTACCCATTATGCATCACCTGGTAATAATTTAACACCAAATATAATTTAACCCATTATGCATCACCGGTATAATTTAACCCATTATGCTACCCATTAAGACTTTATAATTTTACATCAAATAAAGCCACATTTAAGAAGAGCAAATTTGGACATCTCAATCTCCAACTTTTCACAAGAGTTTTCATAACCAAAATGATAGATAGTTGTTTGTAAATAAGTGCAGACGAAGCAGAAGAAAAGCACAAAACACCGATGACAACTTGTCAAAGAAATGCAACTCAAATTACATATCGAATTGAACTATCAAATATCAAAAATTTGACAAACAAGCTGTGTATCAAAGCAAAACATGAAGTGGTCCCCAGCACACCTTTATATGAAATAAGAAAAAGAACCTTTATGAAAGAAAAAGAAAAAAGAAAGCAGAGATTTTGGGAGAATACCATGCGTTTTTCTAGGTTTCCCATTCTTAGTTGCTGGTCTTTAATCGTGTCCTTGAGCATTCGGGTTTGTTCGTCGGTTTTGTCTACCTCCTCCTTTATATCATTTTCCGGGGTTTATTCATGTTGTTTTGATATCCAGTGAAGCCATGCTATGGTCGAATCATAGCACACCACATCGTTGATAACTCTAAGCAAATGGAACTGATTTTCCAGGCCCAAACAGCATACAACAAACTGTAAAAGATTAAAACAATAATGGATAAAAAGAAGAATAAAAATAAAATTTGATTTACATTGTAAATTTATAATTTTTTTCTCACCCATCCTAGTTTAAGACGCCAAAATATCCTGTATAACTAAAACCCCAAAGGGATACGGTACAGCTGAGAAATGTCTTTTGCAACTATGAAAGTTGCCACGTTAAAAATTGGCTCTGCCAAAGATCTTCTTCCTTGGTGGAAGAAGTATATCCGCAAAGTCCAGGAAAACACAAAAAATAAAACATAAAATCTTTAAATCTTTAAAAAAAATATGCTATAATACTCAAAAATTTCCTACCGCAGACATCAAACAAATAGAGCTCATATACGCGTCCTGTTTATCGCCCTTTTTCATTTCGTCCCATCACCAACCGCACACCATGCCATACCCTGTCGCTGTTGCCAGTGCTGCAATCAGAATAATCTTCGGTGGAATGACCCTAGCACCACCTTCAGGGAGGTTCAGGCTAGCAAATGCTAGAGAATACGTAGCAGAATTTTGCAGGGTGACGGTGGTGGTGGTATTGGGAATGCAACGAAGGGTGATGAGATTACGGATGAAACGATAGCGGGGTTGGTTGAAACTAGAGGTGTCAAAATGGGTGACTTGGGCAGGTTTGGATTGGGTAAAATGGGTAATGGGTATAAGTGATTCAACCCATTTATACCCATTTAATTAGATGAGTATAAATGGGTAAGTCAAAAAATGAATTGGTAACCCAATTACCCATTTATTTTTAAATTTTTTGTAAATTCATTTTTGCAAACTAAGTTATCAATTTATACCGCTCTTTGTACCCATCATTAGTTTTAAATATTTACTTATAATGTTCAATAAGCCTAATTACCAAATTTTTTTCATTTATACTCTATTTCACAAAATTACATATTATTTAATAATTGAATAATAAGAATATAAAAATTTGAACTAAGTACAATAAAAGTTAATATAAAAATTAAATCCAAAAATTTTGAACCCCTAACATTTTTTCCATATATAAATTTAAAATTTCATTTTAGAAAGATAAGAAAAAAGGATCAAATTTATCTTAAATTGGTAATGTCGAAAAATGAGCAAGTTAACAAATTAAGAGAATACAAAATAATAAAATAAAACCAACAAATAATAATAATAATGAAACAAATGTAGTTAACATAATGACAAAATGAAAAATTTGAAAAAAAAAAATGGGTTGGAGAAAAGAAGAGATTTAGGGGAAGAGAATTTTAAATGGGTTAATTGGGTTTGATGGGTTACCCAATAATACCCATTTATTAAATGCATATTATTGGGTAACCCATTTATATCCATATACAATAATTTAAGATACTCATACCCATCTATTCATGGGCGGGTATGGATAAATTTAGTTAAGTGGGTTGATTTGCCACCTCTACTGAGCATGCACATGTTTCCCTAACAAATTAGATGCTATCAACAGCTATGGAAACCCGTTTCAAGAAATTGGAACAGAAAACTTAGAATTGTTTGCCCTTTCTATCGATTACGTGGCTTATGAAAAAAAGGGCGAAACTAAAAGAGGGGAAATACATCCCATTATCTCTATATTTGTGCTACGAATTGGACTTAAAAATAGTATTCATCAGGAAAGAACCCTCATTTGTACCTTTTCAAGCTGATACCATCCGCAGTGCTTGTCTCCTTTGTGGGGGGGGGTCTTATTGTAGTGTTTTTCAGCCTTATTAAATGCAGTTCAAAAAATTTATCTATTTTTCCGTAACTGCATAGTAACGTCCTTGCAATATAGGTCTGGTCTTCCAGCTTATTATAATAAGTTGGACATTCACAATTTTATCCCCACCGTGCAACGCGCGATTAATACCTCCTAGTCTTTTATAATCCTTGTTTGAAGCTTCTTCACTTAATGCTTGGTCCAACTTGAGGCGTTAATTTTAATTATTTAATTTTAAAATTGATAATTCAAAATCTAAGGAATATTAATTCGGTCATACTTATCCCCACCCTCAACAACTTTCAGCTGAGAAATTTTATTACAGTCCAGACCAATTATTTGACAAATTTAATAGTTGAGTTTTCACTAGTGGGAATGCCCTGAAGAAGAATGTGGAATTCATAATTATACTTTAAGATTGTGGGGTCCATATTTGTTCGGTTAAGAGTATTTTAATTGTGAGAAATAAACTATTAAACTTGCCTAGTAAATAGTAATTAATATGGACGGTGATAAAATTCCATACCTCAGCATCTAGAATCGGAAAACATATCATCTATGTGAAACTTTGAAATTCATCTCTAGACTCTAATCTTATGTTATATACTCTTATTATTATATTAAAAAAGGCCGGTTTTGCTGTTTTTAAAGATGCAAACAAGGGCAGTTCGGACCAATTTCTGTCTCATGCATACCGTGTTCTTCCGTCCAGATTGCGCTTTTCATTCTAAGTTTCAAGGCTAGACGGCTAGACAGTTTGATATAAAATCAAGAAGTCAATGAACAACTTGTTTTAAAAATATTTTAAAAAATTCACATCTTTTTCCAAGTTATTATTATTTACCAACTACACGTTATTCAGCCTTGTACTATCCAAAAAAAAAAGTGAAAAAATGAAAGACATTTTTTGGAAATAAAAAGTGTCAAAAGACTCTCAAATTAATTTTTGTCGATTTCATCTTTGCAGCGCTTTCACCAGTAGGTTTAATAAGCGACTTCGTACCAGAGCTCGGCCCTCCACTTTTGCAATAAACTAACGCAACTAGTATCTGTATATGCTTATACTACTACTTGGGTCAAGGTGCTACAGTCAAAACCAAGATATCCTATAGTCAAAACTGTCTTTACCTATACCGCTACTACTACTTCCCCCCAGTTGCTTCATCACCGGTCACTTTGTCACCTTGCTCATCTTGATCACCGGTCACTTGGTCTCTTTGCTCACCGGTATCACCTGTCTACGAGTCAGTAATACAACCAGCATTAAGTATTGAGAAAAGATCCTGCTACCCATTATGCATCACCTGGTAATAATTTAACACCAAATATAATTTAACCCATTATGCATCACCGGTATAATTTAACCCATTATGCTACCCATTAAGACTTTATAATTTTACATCAAATAAAGCCACATTTAAGAAGAGCAAATTTGGACATCTCAATTTCCAACTTTTCACAAGAGTTTTCATAACCAAAATGATAGATAGTTGTTTGTAAATAAGTGCAGACGAAGCAGAAGAAAAGCACAAAACACCGATGACAACTTGTCAAAGAAATGCAACTCAAATTACATATCGAATTGAACTATCAAATATCAAAGATTTGACAAACAAGCTGTGTATCAAAGCAAAACATGAAGTGGCCCCCAGCACACCTTTATATGAAAGAAGAAAAAGAACCTTTATGAAAGAAAAAGAAAAAAGAAAGCAGAGATTTTGGGAGAATACCATGCATTTTTCTAGGTTTTCCATTCTTAGTTGCAGGTCTTTAATCGTGTCCTTGATCATTCGGGTTTGTTCGTCGGTTTTGTCTACCTCCTCCTTTATATCCTTTTCCGGGGTTGATTCATGTTGCTTTGATATCCAGTGAAGCCATGCTATGGTCGAATCATAGCACACCACATCGTTGATAATTCTAAGCAAATGGAACCGATTTTCCAGGCCCAAACAGCATACAACAAACTGTAAAAGATTAAAACAATAATGGATAAAAAGAAGAATAAAAATAAAATTTGATTTACATTGTAAATTTATAATTTTTTTCTCACCCATCCTAGTTTAAGACGCCAAAATATCCTGTATAACTACAACCCCAAAGGGATACGGTACAGCTGAGAAATGTCTTTTGAAACTATTTCGTCCCATCGCCAACCGCACACCATGCCATACCCTGTCGCTGTTGCCAGTGCTGCAATCAGAATAATCTTCGGTGGAATGACCCTAGCACCACCTTCAGGGAGGTTCAGGCTAGCAAATGCTAGAGAATACGTAGCAGAATTTTGCAGGGTGACGGTGGTGGTGGTATTGGGAATGCAACGAAGGGTGATGAGATTATGGATGAAACGATGGCGGTGTTGGTTGAAACTAGAGGTGTCAAAATGGGTGACTTGGGCGGGTTTGGGTTGGGTAAAATGGGTAATAGGTATAAGTGAGTCAACCCATTTATACCCATTTAATTAGATGAGTATAAATGGGTAAGTCAAAAAATGAATTGGATAACCCAATTACCCATTTATAACCCATTTATTATAATTTTTTGTAAATTCATTTTTGCAAACTAAGTTATCAATTTATACCGCTCTTTGTACCCATCAATAGTTTTAAATATTTACTTATAATGTTCAATAAGCCTAATTACCAAATTTTTTTCATTTATACTCTATTTCACAAAATTACATATTATTTAATAATTGAATAATAAGAATATAAAAATTTGAACTAAGTACTATAAAAGTTAATATAAAAATTTAATCCAAAAATTTTTAACCCCTAACATTTTTTTCATATATAAATTTAAATTTTCTTTTTTGAAAGATAAGAAAAAAGATCAAATTTATCATAAATTGGTAATGTCGAAAAATTAGCAATTTAACAAATTAAGAGAAAACAAAATAATAAAATAAAACCAACAAATAATAATAATAATGAAACCAAAGTAGTTAACATAATGACAAAATGAAAAATTTGAAAAAAAAAATGGGTTGGAGAAAAGAAGAGATTTAAGGGAATAGTTCCAGAATTCAAGATCAAATGGTGGATAGGATTCAATCAAGAATTTAATTCAAAGTGTTAATACTCAAACAATAAATAATACAGATAATATATTAAATAGTATATCTCAAACATTGCAAAGTCTAACAACAGAAGCTCAGACTCAAACTCCTAGAATAAATACATTAGATAATATAATAAACGAAGAAATATCATCAGAAGAATCAAGCTACTCGGAAAATAATGAAGATATAATTTTACCAATAGAAGAGCAATTTAAAGAAGAAGATAACAATCAAATAAATAAAATAAGAAGAAGAAGACCTTTTAAAAATAATAAAAAAGATTGGCAAATAGTAAGCACTAGAAATTATTATCCAAAACCTAGTCCCCCAGATATTCAATATGAAGAAAGATCAAAATTTCATACCACAAAATATGATGGAGATTCAATTTATGAATGGAATATAGATGGAAGAGCAGAATATGAAGTATTAAACACTTTACAAGAAATGGGAATGGCTAGACTAGCTTATAAGTTAAAAAATATTCAAGAAAGAAATATTAACACTTCAAGATAAATTATCAATACTAGATCATACAATAGAAGTAGAAGATGATCAAGGTAATATTCAAGTTGCAGTAAAACCTTTATTCCATCTAGGAGTAGATGCTCCTATATATCTAGCTTTAAGAGATACAAGACTCAAAAGATATAAAATCTTTCTTTTATCTATGATTCAAACAAATGTATGTAATGGACCAATTTACTTTAACTGTACTCCAAATTTTTCAGTAGACTTAACAGATCCACATGTTCTGAATTCAGTCATATTAGATATTCATTTACAATATTTTAAGATACTCATACCCATCTATTCATGGGCGGGTATGGATAAATTTAGTTAAGTGGGTTGATTTGCCACCTCTACTGAGCATGCACATGTTTCCCTATCAAATTAGATGCTATCAACAGCTATGGAAACCCGTTTCAAGAAATTGGAACAGAAACTTAGAATTGTTTGCCCTTTCTATAGATTACGTGGCTTATGAAAAAAAGGGCGAAACTAAAAGAGGGGAAATACATCCCATTATCTCTATATTTGTGCTACGAATTGGACTTAAAAATAGTATTCATCAGGAAAGAACCCTCATTTGTACCTTTTCAAGCTGATACCATCCGCAGTGCTTGTCTCCTTTGTGGGGGGGGGGTCTTATTGTAGTGTTTTTCAGCCTTATTAAATGCAGTTCAAAAAATTTATCTATTTTTCCGTAACTGCAAAGTAACGTCCTTGCAATATAGGTCTGGTCTTCCAGCTTATTATAATAAGTTGGACATTCACAATTTTATCCCCACCGTGCAACGCGCGATTAATACCTCCTAGTCTTTTATAATCCTTGTTTGAAGCTTCTTCACTTAATGCTTGGTCCAACTTGAGGCGTTAATTTTAATTATTTAATTTTAAAATTGATAATTCAAAATCTAAGGAATATTAATTCGGTCATACTTATCCCCACCCTCAACAACTTTCAGCTGAGAAATTTTATTACAGTCCAGACCAATTATTTGACAAATTTAATAGTTGAGTTTTCACTAGTGGGAATGCCCTGAAGAAGAATGTGGAATTCATAATTATACTTTAAGATTGTGGGGTCCATATTTGTTCGGTTAAGAGTATTTTAATTGTGAGAAATAAACTATTAAACTTGCCTAGTAAATAGTAATTAATATGGACGGTGATAAAATTCCATACCTCAGCATCTAGAATCGGAAAACATATCATCTATGTGAAACTTTGAAATTCATCTCTAGACTCTAATCTTATGTTATATACTCTTATTATTATATTAAAAAAGGCCGGTTTTGCTGTTTTTAAAGATGCAAACAAGGGCAGTTCGGACCAATTTCTGTCTCATGCATACCGTGTTCTTCCGTCCAGATTGCGCTTTTCATTCTAAGTTTCAAGGCTAGACGGCTAGACAGTTTGATATAAAATCAAGAAGTCAATGAACAACTTGTTTTAAAAATATTTTAAAAAATTCACATCTTTTTCCAAGTTATTATTATTTACCAACTACACGTTATTCAGCCTTGTACTATCCAAAAAAAAAAGTGAAAAAATGAAAGACATTTTTTGGAAATAAAAAGTGTCAAAAGACTCTCAAATTAATTTTTGTCGATTTCATCTTTGCAGCGCTTTCACCAGTAGGTTTAATAAGCGACTTCGTACCAGAGCTCGGCCCTCCACTTTTGCAATAAACTAACGCAACTAGTATCTGTATATGCTTATACTACTACTTGGGTCAAGGTGCTACAGTCAAAACCAAGATATCCTATAGTCAAAACTGTCTTTACCTATACCGCTACTACTACTTCCCCCCAGTTGCTTCATCACCGGTCACTTTGTCACCTTGCTCATCTTGATCACCGGTCACTTGGTCTCTTTGCTCACCGGTATCACCTGTCTACGAGTCAGTAATACAACCAGCATTAAGTATTGAGAAAAGATCCTGCTACCCATTATGCATCACCTGGTAATAATTTAACACCAAATATAATTTAACCCATTATGCATCACCGGTATAATTTAACCCATTATGCTACCCATTAAGACTTTATAATTTTACATCAAATAAAGCCACATTTAAGAAGAGCAAATTTGGACATCTCAATCTCCAACTTTTCACAAGAGTTTTCATAACCAAAATGATAGATAGTTGTTTGTAAATAAGTGCAGACGAAGCAGAAGAAAAGCACAAAACACCGATGACAACTTGTCAAAGAAATGCAACTCAAATTACATATCGAATTGAACTATCAAATATCAAAAATTTGACAAACAAGCTGTGTATCAAAGCAAAACATGAAGTGGTCCCCAGCACACCTTTATATGAAATAAGAAAAAGAACCTTTATGAAAGAAAAAGAAAAAAGAAAGCAGAGATTTTGGGAGAATACCATGCGTTTTTCTAGGTTTCCCATTCTTAGTTGCTGGTCTTTAATCGTGTCCTTGAGCATTCGGGTTTGTTCGTCGGTTTTGTCTACCTCCTCCTTTATATCATTTTCCGGGGTTTATTCATGTTGTTTTGATATCCAGTGAAGCCATGCTATGGTCGAATCATAGCACACCACATCGTTGATAACTCTAAGCAAATGGAACTGATTTTCCAGGCCCAAACAGCATACAACAAACTGTAAAAGATTAAAACAATAATGGATAAAAAGAAGAATAAAAATAAAATTTGATTTACATTGTAAATTTATAATTTTTTTCTCACCCATCCTAGTTTAAGACGCCAAAATATCCTGTATAACTAAAACCCCAAAGGGATACGGTACAGCTGAGAAATGTCTTTTGCAACTATGAAAGTTGCCACGTTAAAAATTGGCTCTGCCAAAGATCTTCTTCCTTGGTGGAAGAAGTATATCCGCAAAGTCCAGGAAAACACAAAAAATAAAACATAAAATCTTTAAATCTTTAAAAAAAATATGCTATAATACTCAAGAATTTCCTACCGAAGACATCAAACAAATAGAGCTCATATACGCGTCCTGTTTATCGCCCTTTTTCATTTCGTCCCATCACCAACCGCACACCATGCCATACCCTGTCGCTGTTGCCAGTGCTGCAATCAGAATAATCTTCGGTGGAATGACCCTAGCACCACCTTCAGGGAGGTTCAGGCTAGCAAATGCTAGAGAATACGTAGCAGAATTTTGCAGGGTGACGGTGGTGGTGGTATTCGGAATGCAACGAAGGGTGATGAGATTACGGATGAAACGATAGCGGGGTTGGTTGAAACTAGAGGTGTCAAAATGGGTGACTTGGGCAGGTTTGGGTTGGGTAAAATGGGTAATGGGTATAAGTGATTCAACCCATTTATACCCATTTAATTAGATGAGTATAAATGGGTAAGTCAAAAAATGAATTGGGTAACCCAATTACCCATTTATTTTAATTTTTTGTAAATTCATTTAAATTCATTTTTGCAAACTAAGTTATCAATTTATACCGCTCTTTGTACTCATCATTAGTTTTAAATATTTATTTATAATGTTCAATAAGCCTAATTACCAAATTTTTTTCATTTATAGTCTATTTCACAAAATTACATATTATTTAATAATTGAATAATAAGAATATAAAAATTTGAAATAAGTACTATAAAAGTAAATATAAAAATTAAATCCAAAAATTTTTAACCCCTAAAATTTTTTCCATATATAAATTTAAAATTTCATTTTAGAAAGATAAGAAAAGAGGATCAAATTTATCTTAAATTGGTAATGTCGAAAAATGAGCAAGTTAACAAATTAAGAGAAAACAAAATAATAAAATAAAACCAACAAATAATAATAATAATGTAACAAAAGTAGTTAACATTTTGACAAAATGAAAAATTTGAAAAAAAAAATGGGTTGGAGAAATGAAGAGATTTAGGGGAAGAGAATTTTAAATGGGTTAATTGGGTTTGATGGGTTATCCAATAATATCCATTTATTAAATGCATATTATTGGGTAACCCATTTATATCCATATATAATAATTTAAGATATTCATACCCATCTATTCATGGGCGGGTATGGATAAATTTAGTTAAGTGGGTTGATTTGCCACCTCTACTGAGCATGCACATGTTTTCCTAACAAATTAGATGCTATCAACAGCTATGGAAACCCGTTTCAAGAAATTGGAACAAAAACTTAGAATTGTTTGCCCTTTCAATCGATTACGTGGCTTATGAAAAAAAGGGCGAAACTAAAAGTGGGGAAATACATCCCATTATCTCTATGTTTGTGCTACGAATTGGACATAAATATAGTATTCATCAGGAAAGAACCCTCATTTGTACCTTTTCAAGCTGATACCTTCCGCAGTGCTTGTCTCCTTTGTGGGGGGGTCTTATTGTAGTGTTTTTCAGCCTTATTAAATGCAGTTCAAAAAATTTATCTATTTTTCCGTAACTGCATAGTAACGTCCTTGCAATATAGGTCTGGTCTTCCAGCTTATTATAATAAGTTGGACATTCACAATTTTATCCCCACCGTGCAACGCGCGATTAATACCTCCTAGTCTTTTATAATCCTTGTTTGAAGCTTCTTCACTTAATGCCTGGTCCAACTTGAGGCGTTAATTTTAATTATTTAATTTTAAAATTGATAATTCAAAATCTAAGGAATATTAATTCGGTCATACTTATCCCCACCCTCAACAACTTTCAGCTGAGAAATTTTATTACAGTCCAGACCAATTATTTGACAAATTTAATAGTTGAGTTTTCACTAGTGGGAATGCCCTGAAGAAGAATGTGGAATTCATAATTATACTTTAAGATTGTGGGGTCCATATTTGTTCGGTTAAGAGTATTTTAATTGTGAGAAATAAACTATTAAACTTGCCTAGTAAATAGTAATTAATATGGACGGTGATAAAATTCCATACCTCAGCATCTAGAATCGGAAAACATATCATCTATGTGAAACTTTGAAATTCATCTCTAGACTCTAATCTTATGTTATATACTCTTATTATTATATTAAAAAAGGCCGGTTTTGCTGTTTTTAAAGATGCAAACAAGGGCAGTTCGGACCAATTTCTGTCTCATGCATACCGTGTTCTTCCGTCCAGATTGCGCTTTTCATTCTAAGTTTCAAGGCTAGACGGCTAGACAGTTTGATATAAAATCAAGAAGTCAATGAACAACTTGTTTTAAAAATATTTTAAAAAATTCACATCTTTTTCCAAGTTATTATTATTTACCAACTACACGTTATTCAGCCTTGTACTATCCAAAAAAAAAAGTGAAAAAATGAAAGACATTTTTTGGAAATAAAAAGTGTCAAAAGACTCTCAAATTAATTTTTGTCGATTTCATCTTTGCAGCGCTTTCACCAGTAGGTTTAATAAGCGACTTCGTACCAGAGCTCGGCCCTCCACTTTTGCAATAAACTAACGCAACTAGTATCTGTATATGCTTATACTACTACTTGGGTCAAGGTGCTACAGTCAAAACCAAGATATCCTATAGTCAAAACTGTCTTTACCTATACCGCTACTACTACTTCCCCCCAGTTGCTTCATCACCGGTCACTTTGTCACCTTGCTCATCTTGATCACCGGTCACTTGGTCTCTTTGCTCACCGGTATCACCTGTCTACGAGTCAGTAATACAACCAGCATTAAGTATTGAGAAAAGATCCTGCTACCCATTATGCATCACCTGGTAATAATTTAACACCAAATATAATTTAACCCATTATGCATCACCGGTATAATTTAACCCATTATGCTACCCATTAAGACTTTATAATTTTACATCAAATAAAGCCACATTTAAGAAGAGCAAATTTGGACATCTCAATTTCCAACTTTTCACAAGAGTTTTCATAACCAAAATGATAGATAGTTGTTTGTAAATAAGTGCAGACGAAGCAGAAGAAAAGCACAAAACACCGATGACAACTTGTCAAAGAAATGCAACTCAAATTACATATCGAATTGAACTATCAAATATCAAAGATTTGACAAACAAGCTGTGTATCAAAGCAAAACATGAAGTGGCCCCCAGCACACCTTTATATGAAAGAAGAAAAAGAACCTTTATGAAAGAAAAAGAAAAAAGAAAGCAGAGATTTTGGGAGAATACCATGCATTTTTCTAGGTTTTCCATTCTTAGTTGCAGGTCTTTAATCGTGTCCTTGATCATTCGGGTTTGTTCGTCGGTTTTGTCTACCTCCTCCTTTATATCCTTTTCCGGGGTTGATTCATGTTGCTTTGATATCCAGTGAAGCCATGCTATGGTCGAATCATAGCACACCACATCGTTGATAATTCTAAGCAAATGGAACCGATTTTCCAGGCCC